>NW_016804139.1:5572417-5591934 GCF_001698545.2 Rhinopithecus bieti
AAAAAAAAAAAAAAAAAAAAAAAAAAAAAAAAAGAAGTGTTGAAAAGAATGTGGATAAATTGAAACCCTCATACATTGTTGGCTAGATTGTAAATAGACACAGCTTTTTTTTTTGAAAAGGGACTGACAGTTCCTCAAAATGTTAACCATAGAGTTATTTATGTGACCAAAAGCAATTTCACTTCTAGGTACATACACAAGATAACTGGAAACAATCTCTTCTACACAAAAGTTCAACATGAATGCTCATAGCAGCATAATTCACGACAGCTAAAAAGAGGAAACAACCCAAATGATCATTAACTGGTGAACGGATAAACAATGTAAGGTATATCCGTGCGATTAAGTATTATTTTGCAGTAAAAAGGAATGACTTACCAATATATGCTAAACCATGAAAGAACATTGAAGATATATGCTAAGTGAAATAAGCCATTCACAAAACGCCACGTATTGTGCAATTTTAATGACAAAGTATCCAGAATTGACAAACACATGGAGACAGAAAATGGTTGCCAGGAGGACTCAGAAGAGTAAAAAGTGACTGGTAATGGGTAAGGGGATTCTTTTGTTAGATAATGCAAATGTTCAAAAATGAGATGGGGTGATGGTTACACAACTCTATGAATATAATAAAACCACTGAGTTACATACTCTAAAAGACTGAATTTTATGGTATTTGAATTATACTTCAAGAAAGCTCTTATTTAAAAAATCTAATGGCAAAGATTGATTGATGCAAGAAAATATTAGTGAGCAAACTCACGAAAATCCCTTAGTACAGTGACTGACATCACAGTATTAAAGAAATGATAGCGATAATTAGCTGTAATTACTATTTGAAAACAAATGCATTTAACAAAATAGATTTTGAAAATTATAATAACAATATAGACAAAAAATTTCTCTTTCTCAGGAAGAATGCTACATTCTTACGGACTGCTGCACTAGTTTACTCCTGAAGATCAATAACACTTCTTTCCTAAATGAATATCACTTCATAGCAACAATTGGAAAATGTATTGGAAATGGGTTTTTCTGATGTAAAATTCTTCTCCCTCCAGATAGCATCAATATTTTCCTATGCCATCATAATTTTATTTCTCTGTTTTTTCTGACGTGAATTCATAGAAATCTTTGTGAAATTCACTAAAAATTCAAAAAGGGCATGTCTAGTATCATAAAAGAGACTGCATAACAACAGGACATTGCCCCTAATGCTTTTGGCAAATTTGCAGATTCACTTTACAACACAGTCATGTGTCCATTCTCAATAAAGAGCTGAGTTTACGGAAATTTAATTGTCTACGGCAAATTTGTCTGTTGGTTTATTTTCTCACTTTCTTAGAGGCTTACTTTAAAGAGAGCTGCAATTAAAGACTCAATTTTAACATAAGCATGGGAACCAGTTTTGGCTATACCACTTAATGAATTTATCTATATATTAGGATGTCTCTTTCCTTAACAAGTAATGAAGTATGTGATCTGCAAGATTTTTCTAACTCCCTAAGACCATGACCTGACACCTTAACTTCTAAATAATTTACTTTGTGGTATGAATTAATACTATCCATGTTTCTCCCCATGTTGTCAATTTTCTGGCAATAGGAAAAAAAATACCCTTCCCAAATCACAGAAGCCCCAAAACCAAATGTGAGAAATTAGAATTTGTGTGTATATGCTAACAAACATAAATATCTATCTTCTGAGAGTATGTAATTATTATGTATATGACACTTCAGGCTTTCCAAATGCTTTAAAACTATTAATTTGTTTTTCCTTGCAAACATACTGTAAATCAGTAAGTTATAACTCTCTCTAAACTTCTAAGATACCACTCAAATGAAAATAACTAATTTTCAAAATCCAAAACTGATGCTGTGTTACAGTGGGGAGTAATTCACAACAGTGCTAGTCTAACACCAACCACATCATTATCACCTAACACACTACTTTTATTTCATGCTTTGCACAATTACATTTAAGATTTCAGTGGCATTTGGAGACCTTAAACCAACAATAACTTCTATGCAGGAAAGGAGTTTGGTAGGACCTTCTAATTTGAGGCATGTTGCCTCCTGGAATACTGATTTATTCTAAACTAGTTGAAAAGAAAAATCTATATACCAGCTGATAAAGACAAAAAAACACACACAGAGAATAAACTGATCATTCAGCGAGATTTGCACAATGAATTACTGCTAAATTTGTAGTAAGGGAAATGTAAAATGAGAAAGTATGTAATACAGTGCTGTGGCATAAGGTTTACATGGAGAAACAATAAGAAAATGGAATGAAAACTTAAAGAAAAAGGAAATAAAAGAGGCAAAGAAGAAAATAAAACATGATAAAATTAAGATAGCCAAAGAATTTGGCAAAGTCATGAAAAGAGCACGCAGGTCAAGAGAACCCTCATGACAGCAGAACAACTAGCCCACGGTATCTCTCAGGATGGTTGAGATACAATGAAAAACAGTATCATCAGCTGGTGAGGCTGGTTATGACGCGAGCATATTATTCCTAAGCAAATTATTAGACTCTGTCTGATTACTTTCAGTGCCATGAAGACATCAAACATCATGGACATGGATGGTCAAATCAGCTTAGACTGTTACCCAGAGGGGCATTTGCTATCAAGTATTCAAAGCCTAACTTCGAGAGATGTGAGCAAAATCCACTTTCCAATCCAAATATATGCTTACCTGGTATATTTAAATAGACTCTAGTTCTATGATTTTACTAGTATGCTAGCAGTGATTTCCAATATCACCTGTCAATCCTTACACAAATGCTACCTTCTTTGTGAAGACTTCTAGACAGTATACATACATTGATCTTCTCTTAGGCAATGAACACCCTCAACAAACACCCACGGTAAAACAATTCTCTTTATTTAATAATAAGTATTTAGATCTATAAAAATTAAAATTATTCTAACATGATTACAAATCATATATTTTAATTATATATCTTATTTCATCTAATTATTCTAATATAATCATATTATTATAATAATTAAGTTAGAATGTTTATTTATGTTGGTCCCCTTGATGGACTGTAAATTTCCTGGAAAAACAGTCCATGTCATTTCATCCATGTATTTCCTTCCCTAATATTGTTCCTATTACAATGCCTGAGGCACAGTTAACACCATATAGTATTTAGTGAATGAATGAATAGATAGGTAACTATCCCCAGCCTTAACTACTTGCCTGAATGCTAAGTTATCTTCTATCTAGTGGACATTTGTTAGCTGAAGATATCTGTAACTCAAATGTCCCCATATTCTGTCCTATTCTCCAGCTTCCAAAACTTGATTAACATCAATATCTCTGTCTCTCTGTCATTCTTCTGCCTTTCTCTTCTCTCCCCATTTTCCACAGTCCCACATACAGACACACAAACATGTGCATACGTGCACACACATGTACGTACACACATTTATTTTGGAATATTCTCATTTTTAGTTCAAGGCCCAGCTCAAAGTCACTTATCCATGACAATAGCACCATCATCATACCACAGTTTATATTTAGATTGTCACTCCTGCTGAATTGTGAATTCTTTAACTGTGGAGTCCTTATTTGACTCCGTTTTTAAATCCACAATATAGAGTAGAGTGCTTAGGACATAAGTAAAATCTAATAACATTTTAAAATATTTTCTTGAAGTCCCACATACCCATACTCAATTTTCAAATATAATTTTTTTTTCCAATTGTAAACCTCCTATTCTATTCTTTTTATTGCAGCAAAACTGGCAATTAGAGCTAGATAAAGACTACAAATTAGAAAATCTGCAAACACAATATGGAGTACATTAACTAACATTTTTGAACCTTACAGCAAATTTCAGGAGTTTGGTACTTTTCCACCTTTTAAATTCAAAAACTAATGATTTGTTTAACATTAAAATATCAAAATAGATTCCTCATCTTTATGGAGAGAATTTTATTTGACTTGAAATGAAAGAGAAATCATTTAAGAATTTACAGTACTTGTTCAAATTCAAGCATTAGCAGAATATTCCTATGTGTCATTCATCAAATTCCTTGTTTGAATAATTTATCTACAAAAGAAGTTATTGAACTCAGTGGTATTCAAAATTTACTACAATTTGAATCTGTATTTTCTTTAAAAACATTCAAAGAACTGAAATGGACATTCTAACTTGACCAACAGCCTTCTTCTTCTCCCCAGAAACCTTGTAGGATAGTTCTAAGAAACTCTTATGTTCCCTAGAACACACTTTGATGACAGCTGCATTCTAAGGCATCCTGTTGACTCTCCCATTGCATAACTCACTGATGTAGAATATGCTCTAAAAGCCAAAAGCATTATGTTCCATATGGTCATTGGCATTGTTCATAAAATTAGTATGTAGCCATCAGAGCAAAATTCAAGGGTCCAAATTTGCAAACAACATTTAGATTTTCAACATGTATGAAACAGACAACACAGGTTCTGCCTTGACAGAAAACAGAGTGCCGTAATTCAAAGGAGATGGATGATGATAATTAATGGAATGGGCAGTGGTGGCAAGTGCGTATGGCTTCACAAAGCTTTAAAGTTTTCATACATCATATGTATACATCATAAGTACAAAATACATCTATAATATTTATTACTTAATTTGAGTTACAAAAGTTTAAAAAATTTTATCACTTCACATAAGAGATAATTCCATTTTCCAGTGAAATAAAATTATAATTTTAAAGCTCTTTAGCAAGTCTTTGCCTATAAGCAATTTACCCACTAATTACAAATAATGCTTGCCAATTATTAAAAGAAGGAAGAAAACAATTACTCAATGTCATTTCCAGTATTGCAGGTAGTAAATAAAAGCAACAAAGCTGCATTTATTAATTTTTCTAAAATAACTTTTTCAGAGTTTTTGTTAATTTACTTTTAGGATTTTCCCCATCCTAGCAATTGATATTACGTGAACAAACTCATTTACACTGGATTTTGAGGTTTCATTTTATAACTTAACTAAATTAGCTTCATGGAAAGTAAATAAGCGGTTGGAGGGGGAAAGGTATCATTCTCAATTAGCCAGACCTCTGCTGGCCCATGTTTAATGTCATAATACAACAAAATATTCTGGCAAATGTTGCTGTTAGGAACTGGCTTCATTAGAAAACTCAGGAAAAAAGCTGCAGCTCTGCATGTCCTCAGCATATACTTGATAATTAAAGCCATATGCCTCAATCTGGAAAGAATATGAATAATAGGAGAGGAAACAAAGAAACTAGCTTAGAAACCTGCTGTTTGGGATGCTTTAATGCATAACTACATCAAAAATGCGTTTCACCTTTTAAGATGAAATTTAAATTTTACAAAACAATTATCTTGTTATTTCCTAATAAAATGTTTGCTAAGACAAACATAATATTCTATGCTTTCTAAGAATTAGGGAGCCAACATTATTTAATGAGCACATTAAACTCTGTGGTTTGGGGAAAATAAAAAAAGGAAAAGAAGACACATTCTAAGAAACAATTATCAAATTTTCTAACTGGAGCCAGAACTCATTCATGTACTTAAGAAAAAAAAAAAAAAAGGTTTCAGAATGCTTTCAACATGTCAAACAAATAAGGGCAAATTAATAGAACAAAAACTGAGTAGATAATTCCAAGAAGACTCAGAATAAGAGTCACTCAGAGTTCATTAAGTAAGTCTTACTAAAAGAGGTTAGTCTTAAGCCAGCCTTTGAAAGACAAGGCAGAAGTGGAGTAGCTGAAAAACCAAGGAAAAAATGCAAGCACATGCAACAAGAACCAGAAAAAAATAATAGCACAAAGTTGGAAATGAACGAGATGGGCAGCCATGCTTTCTGGGATGTAGAAATCCATATGGGATTTGGTACAATTATGACAATTTAGGGCCTGTGGAAGGGTTCAGAAGAATTAAATGCCCTTTGAAACATCAAAAAACATCAATTTAATAATAAACTAAGTCAAACTGAGTTATTACACATTCTCGGGTAAAAGAAACATGTTTTATGGGAAGAAAAACAACAACAACAAAAAATGAGACAAACTAGAGTCTGAGAAAAGGTATATGACAATCAAAATTAGTCTAAAATATATAGTATATATATATCTAATAACTTGCAGACAGAATCATCCTTAAAATAGAATTATCCTTAGAACTGCAAATGTCAGAATATGCAGTTCACTTTCTATGCTATTTATACTCCAGCATCTTCCAAAACAGATTTTTAAGGGCACAGACAGAGTAAAATCACAAAAGAGCATTAAAATAGTAAATCAGGGTGAACAAGAATATACTAGAAACACTTAACTAAGAAAAGCCACTGCCATTAAACACAGAACTAAGCACTAAATTTTTGGCAGCCAGAGGAAGGGCTAAATAAAGAATATTTCTTTCATCATTATATTCCACCATGAAGCAAATATTTATTGGTCACATTGCATGTGTAAAATTGTGGTGAACTATAAAAAAAGAAACACTAGCTCATCAAGAGCTTTTTCTTTTTCCCTAGCTTTGAACTCAGAGAGGTATTTGTTGTTTTGATATTTGTATGAAGGATACCAAACAGTACCATGAAGGAATGGTGTCCTTTCTAGCAAAAACAAAATTCAAATGTTCTAGATAGGGCTGTTTCTGAAAACAAAAACTGATGAAGTTAGGGCAAAATATTTGATCATACTTATATAAAAGCAGTGCTTTATAATAAGTACATGCATTAGGTATGCTCTCTTTTGGTAGGTAATCTGATGTAAAAATTTGTAAGAATGTAAGAACGAATGGTGTTATAGTATTTTCTAGGGCATTTGTTAATGTTGCAGGTATTTTCCAGGGCATCTGTTAAGCCCAGACTTTTTCTACTTTCTATCCCTTTTTTTTTTTTTTTTTTGAGATTTATTCCATCTCACCCACCCCCCATCCCCGACCTTCTACAACATATTGTGCTGGGTTTGTATTTACTACTAATCTTGTCATTGGCCACAGTTGAGTGGCTCAGAGTCGGTCATCAAACTAAAGCTGTCCCAGAGATATTTTTCTCCAAGAGCATTGTTCTAAATATTCTTACTGAGTTTAGGCTGTTCCCTTGAGCAGAAGTGAGATCAACTTGAGAGCAGTTTGAAAGCCATCTTCCACCATTGCTTGATTTTGCATTTGGTGAAAGATAAGATGAGGGTAGAAGAAAGCAGAGGAAGGAAAGGGTGAGAGGGGTGAGAAAGTAGGAGGGAAAAAGAGCACAGGAGGGAGAGGAAGAAAAGAGAAAGCAAAAAGGAAAAGGAGAGATGAAGGAAGAGGAGCTGAGGGTGAGAAAAAGCCTGACTGATTTCCTATGGCTTTTCTTTTCCAGCTTTATTAATATATAGTTGAAAACTAGACCAAAAAACAAAATATAATTAATGTATTAGGTGGTACCAAAATAATTGTAGTTTTTGCCATTAAAAGTAGCACTTCTACATCAATCTGATGCACATTTGGGGAGTTTGGACATATGCATACATCTGTGTTTACCATCACCACAATCAAAGTAATGAACACATCCACCACATTCAACAGTTCCTTTGTGTCTCTTTGTATAAGACTGCATATATTTACCATTTATAACATAACGTTCTGAAGTATATATATTATGGAACAGTTAAATCTAGCTAGCTAACAAAGGCACGAATTATATCACACTGTGAGAACGCAGTATCCACCGTCTTTGCATTTTTCAAAAAAATCATTTATAGTCATCATGCTGTACTACAGATCTCTTTCCCATGTCTTCTCAATTCCTGATTCCATTTTCAGGAATTATTTAGGACGTGCAGGTTTTTGCCCTTTGGTTACATCATTCTGTTATTTTAAGGAAGAATTTTAAAAGGATATCTCTATAATCACTTCCTCCGCTTTAACACCAGTGGCAAAAAGAGCAGGGAAATGGCCTGATCGGCGTGAGCAGCACCTCACCAATACAACATCAGCACCTCACCAATACATTGCCTCAAGGCACTGGGGCCGTCGAAATAGCAAGCTGGTTGTGTCATGCCCAGGCTCTAAAGACTCTATCGCAAGGATCTCAAGTGTCACATGATTCCGTCCTCAGTCTGGTTTGCTTGTGCTGTGATAACTGGCCAGCCTTACACTTCAGCAAGCTCTGTTTCGCCACCCCTATGCTCTTGACTTGCTTTTCGATTTTACCCCACAAGTGTTCACAATCTTATTATTTCTTCCCCATTTCTAAGTGTTTAGTGCTCTGCCTTGAAAATTTTTAGTTGTCATTAATCAAAAATTGTCCAAAGTGTCTTCAGGATCATGTTATGAACTTCCAAATTAAAAATACTGTTTTAGGTATACATCAAATAATTTAGTATGTACAAATTGAACATATTCTATAAGCAATATACTGTGGAAGACACATGGGGATAATTAAAGAGGAAAAATCAGAAACAAACTATCTTATGGCAGTTCAAGTGACATAACTTGATTTAGCTCATACAAGTTTCTGTTTCTTCCTATGACAACCTTAGACTCTGCCCAATCTGATATGTTTTCTATCTCTAACTACAGGCTACAGATAACTGAATTGGAACATAATATATATATTTTTTTCCTGAGACGGTTAAGGGTAAGTAGCATTGTGGCTGAACGCTGGTATTGTATATGTTATATTCTATTCTTTTCTTCCTCCACTTCCTTTGCAGAAAATCTCAGGGGAGAAAAAAAAGATCAGATTTATTCTGATACCCATGTGTATTTCCCTTAATGATAACATTTCTTATAAAGTCTTTTGAATCTGATTCACTCAATTTTTATAAATTGATTTCAATTCAATTTAAAGCTCTGCCATTAATTTTAAATATACATGTGTGCACATATAAGCATTTATTCTGATCCTTGTTTCCAATCCTTTAAATGTTAATATCCTCATCCAAAGACAGAATCTACTCTTTTCTCTTCAACTACAGTTAACTGTAAAGGTTGGTTTACTTTTGCCTGGAAAGCAAGATATCAGAATCTTGATACGCATAAATGCTCAGCATATCCAAGGTTACCACACATTTTTTATCTGAAATTGTTTACAAAAGGAACTGAAATTTTTACTATCTTTGCCTAGATAGGAGATTCCTGCTCTAACCTCCATAGTCTTTCCATTCTCACACAGAGAGCAGTACTTTGAAACATGACCGGTTTTAGTTCCTTTGTCTGCAAAATGGAGATAATAAAAGCACTTATATGACAGGGTTGTGATGAGGATCTAATGACATATTTCTAGGAAAGGACTTGCAAACTCTGAAGCGTTTTAAAAATGGTACTTACTCAACTAATCCACTGATGTAGAAGACTCCTTTTACAAACAATGTCCCTAAGAGCTGGTGGTTAGAAGGTGAAGCTGTATTGACAAGGAGTAATAAAGAGCCCAGAGTGCTCAATACCATTAGTCTCTGTAGTCCTGAAATTCATCATCAAAACCTATGAAGAAGCCCTGTGCTAGACACTGTGGAGAATTAAAATGGGGCAGAGACATTGACTTTCTTTTCCTAGAGCCTATTTTGGGGCATAAGACATAAAGTATAATGATTAAAGGGAATAATGCATGACCACTCTTAAACAGTATTGCTATTGTATAAATACTCTAGGATTTCACTTCAGAAGAGCTTCATGGAAGTGAGACATAAACACAGACTGTGAAAAAATGGCTGGATTAAAGAAGCAAAAGAAAAAAAAAACCCAAAATTATGAAAAACCTGGTAAGCACAGAGGAGCCTGCATTCACAAAGGGCTAAATTATGTGTGAAAAGAAAATAAATTTGGGGGCTCCAAGACAACAATTTTTCTCTTATCTACCTCTGACCTTGATGACCCCTCCCCACTTTGAGTTGTCCCTCTTCTGCTTCAAGTTGTCTTGCGTTTCGGGACCGAACCAACATTCATCTTACATGTGTTGATTGATGTCTCAAGTCTCCCTAGATGTCTGACGCCAAGCTGTGCTCCGACCACCTTGGGCACATGTCATCATGATCTCCTGAAGCTGTGTCATGGGTGTGTGTCGTTAACTTTGGCAAAATAAACTTCTTAAATTGACTGAAACCTGTCTCAGATTTGGGGGTTCACATATGAAGCAGAGGTTCTGGTGACAGAGGAAAGCAGGAAATACAAGTCTGGAATCTGGCTGGCCTCCACTGAGTACGATGCTAAAAGCCCAGCTATGTTTATAACTATCTTAGCTAAAGCATTGACTTTCAATGAGTGTTAGTGCCTCAGAATCAACTGGAAGTCTTGTTAAAGCAGTACCTGCAGGACCCCACCCCTCCAGATTCTTATTTAGCAGATCTGGTCTGGGCCAGAGCGTTTGCATTTCTAACAATTCCCAGATGATGTTCACACTACCCGTCCCAAAGCCACACTTGAGAACCACTGTCCCTTCAGAAGGATCAAGCCACTGATAAAGTTTAAACAGGAGTTTAGGAATCAGATTTGAATAAAAATGATTCTGGCAGATAATTTATAGGGAGGGAGAACGCAAAATGAAAGTGACCAATAGAAAAATCTGGGTATGAGGTGGTGAGGTCTAACATAAAGTGGCACTAACTAGGAACACAAAGAGGCACTTCCCAAGCACTTCCCGCTTTATGAGATTTCCTGCATGGTTCCAACGCAGTGAACCAGTATTACACAATACTTCTCCTGAATTCTCTCAGAAAGGCATCTCATTTCTGCAACCTGATTGAGCTCTAGAGTCAGGAAGTGATCTCTACTGTGTTTAGGTCTCTTGGCCACTGGGTCAGAAGCTAGTCATTGGGGTCCTATACACCAGCTTGAATTTTATGGCTCCTTATTTACTCATATACTCTTATTTTACTTAGGACTAGAAATGGTGTAGTCCCTGAAGAGTTTCCTGCTAGTAGGGAAGCCAAGTGTTAGTGAGGGCCAGCCACAGAGGAAACAAGAGAAGTGGCAAATATGAAAGATAGTGTGATGGAAAAATCCGCAGAATTTTGGCAATTGACTATCCAATGACTGAGTGATGTGTAGCCTGGGCTTCTTTGGAGAAATTTGGGATCATTAACAGAAACAGGAAAAGCAAGAAGAGACATTGGTTTGGAGGAGAGATGGTAAATTTAGCTTTAGTTTTTTTTTTTTTTTTTTTTTTTTTTTTTTTTTATTTAGACAGAGTCTTGCTCTGTTGCCCAGGCTAGAGTGCAGTGGCACAATCTAGTCTCACTACAACCACCACCTCCCTTTCAAGTAGCTGGATTACCACATCTGGCTAATTTTTAGTAGAGATAGGATTTCAACATGTTGGCCAGACTGGTCTTGAACTCCTGACCTCAAGTGATCTACCTGCCTCAACCTCCCAAAGTGCTGGGATTACAGGCATGAGCCACTGCACCTGGCCTAAATTTAGCTTTTATGTGTTCGATGGAGTTGTCTCAAAAACAGAAGGCAGAACCTTTCTAGCAGGGTTGAAGAAGAAAGGCATAAAGCTTGAGATAGAGGGTGCAGTGGGCTATGCAGATCTGTACATCATGTACAAAAAATGTAATAGTTAACACTTAATCCCTTTGTGATATTAGTGAAGGAGGAGGGGAGAGTGAAAGGAGTTTAAAACTGTCCAGGAAAATCCTTCCATTAAGTGACAAAACAAGGATGAGGAAAGGGAGTAGTGGGGATAAGGAAGGGGAAGTGGCTGAAGAGACTATCAGATTCAGTGACGAGAACACGACAAATGCATTTCTGGAACACAATCTTAGACAAGAGGCAGGGAGAAGGTGAGTAGGTGACAAGCAAACAGAAGACAAGTTTCGTACAATTGTTTTCTCCATTTTACATCGAAGGAGGCTGGGGCTCAGAATAAGTTGAGTAACTTAGATAACACTGTAAATGGCAGTCCAGAGAGTCAAACTGAAAGCTGAGGGATTCCACCACGATACCAAGGATCCTCGTTTCTGTCTGCTGAAAGAATAGCTATAGTCATGCAACTGGGAACTGATATGCGCTGTTAAGACCAAGAAGAATCTGAATGAGAATGATGGGGCTGGGAATATAGCAGTTGGTATAAAATAATCACAATATCCAGGACACATACATAAATATATCAACTTATAGATTCTTCTTGATGTTTATCTGTAGATTTTCCCCTAATATCAGCCTGACTTGTAACAGAGATGGTAAGAATTGTGTGTGACTACACAGCAGACCAGTAAACTGACTATACTGTGCAGTGACTACACCCCCTGGAAACCAGGAATCCAGTGTGAAAAGATCCTTTGATCACTGGTGAGGAGCAGGACAGCTCTAAGGACTCTCACGGGCCTCAGAGATCTGCTGGGTAGTCATGCTTTTTCTTGCTGAGAGACAAGACACATCTTTATTAGAAAGAATGCATTCCAAACCAGAGCTATTCAAAGATATTCCCAGGAAGGTGTTTTGGTTTGGGGATGTTTTGTTTTTTGTTTTTTTGTTTTTTAGTGCTGGCCCAAAGCCAGTCCAGCACTGCCTCCTCCGACTTTAAAATCAGAAGAGTCCTGAGAAAACAATAACTAAGATGGAAATACATTTGCAAACTCATTTCATTCATTCCTTTAACAGTTTTTACTGAATGCCTATTAGGTGCAATGTATTCTGCTAGAAAATGTGATCTTGACCCTTGTGGAATTCCATACTGGAACTACTTAAAAGCCACATGAATAAATATAATTCCAAACCTAGTTAAACAAGAAACAAGTGCTATTATTGTTAGACTGCCATTTTTTTCCAAAGCAAAAATCAATATGAGGTATCCATCATTTTCTAAATTTAATAATTTTCCTGCTTTTCATTTCAAATTTAGTTCTATAATAATTGTTAAAGGAAGAGACCTGAAAAACATAGGCGATTTTATAGTCTAATAATCACATCTTATTTTACCACCTGTCTTTAAAAGCCTTTATAGTTTTAAATAACATTTGCAAGTACAATAATACTTTTGTACACTCATACAATGCACTGGGTAACAAATTTGAAAACACAGGAACTACTTAAGAGAAATATTTAGATTGTGTCTAATTTAAATAGATAGTCCACTGGGCAAGGACTGTATCTAATTCTATGTTAGGTACAGCACATTGCAAAATGTTGGCACTCAATAAATGTAAAATAATAACAACAGTCTTTCCCCTTTAAAGTATATAATTACATCTACCCCCTACTGTGAACCAAGCTTGGTGACAGATCTTTTGTTTATTAAATCCACAGCCCTGAAGGCATACAGTACTGCAGCTTCAATAGGAGTTGCAGTAAAGTCCTCTCCACTTTAGGTAAAGCTTTAAATGTCTATAAGTCTCTAAGGAACATCTTAACTTAGTCGTCCACCATATATATTACTTAACCATACGTAAGAAGCCTTAGTTCTAAGTCCCCAAAGCGGAATCCAAACACTAAGTGGAAATGTGTTCTCAAAGTTAGTTTGGAAATAAGTCATGGAATAAAATTACTCTTAGCTAATTTACCATTTCTCTCTCCTAAAGAAACACGTCAGGCTACCGAGCAAAGCTCTAGGCTTTATGCAGGAAACATTCAATAGGTTCCCATGCTTGTGTTCAAAGTGAGCTATTATCCAAGTAGCCTGAACTGAGAAGGGGGAAAAAAAAATGACTCATGTACAGCTTTATTTGAGACATTTGCACTACAATGAACTAGGCAAAGCAACAGGTCAAGTTAAAAAATATTGCAAAAAGCAACAGCAGCCGAAGCTCCTTCAAGGGGAATTTTGGACTGGAAAGCACTTTTAATTCGTTTCATCATTATTTTCTTCTAGTTTCCCGTGTTTGTGTTTGAATGCTTGCACTTGAACATTAGTTTCACAATCACCTATTCTACTTTTGGTATTGATGAAGTTCAACATATGCTCAGCAATTCACTGCAGCTAAAATAAGAAATGCAAATTCAGCTAAGTGCGCTCCAAGTCTAATGTTAAGCTAGGCCCGAGTTTCTTTGTAGTTTTTGTAGAGTATTATCATTAGTAGAGAAGGGTTAATGGCAGAGGCCGATGATTGTTTAAAAATTCACATTACCAAAGTGGATTACATTGCATCTACTGAGGGGATCAACAATGTAAGCCTACACTAAGCCATTATTGCAGAAACAAAGCTTTCATTTTAAGCCTTTGGAAACAAGCATAAAATGGACAAAAGAAAAAATTCTTCTGATGTAAGAACAAGGCAAGCACTACATGCTTTTCATCCAAACTCAGTTTAGAATCATGATGAATGTACAAAAAATGGACCCCAAATAGCGCATCATTAAATTAAAACATATCAGCATTTTGGAAAATATTTCTTCTATAAGGCTAGAAATCCAACGGAAATCCTTTCTTTAAAATTCCTTTTCCTTTGGTTGAGAATCAGTCATGACAAGAAAATGTAGATTCTTTAGGATTCTCTCAGTATTTGTTCTTTTATCCTCTAATGAGAATTTTTTTTTAAATGATTTTAAAAAATGCATTCTTACAGCCAGGGTCATGCTTTGGCCTTTGTATCAGTAACTCATTACACACAATTTTGGCATATGATAAGTCAGCACTAAACCACCAGTTACTGACAGGAACAAGCCGTAGGCCTAGGCTAGAGGTACTTGACAAGGATTATTTATTCCTCATAACAAACTTAGAAGCACTGTACTGAAATCCCATTTTACAGACATAGAATCTGAGGTTCAGCCTTAGATAACTCACTTTAGAGAACCTAATCAAAGAGCAATGATTCAAACTCAGGTCTGACTCAAACTGAAGCTAATTCACCTCTAATTCTCACAGTGCCTTCTAAGGACTAGAAAAATTTCAGATAATTGAACGTATTTTAATAAACTGCCTGTGGAATTTGCTATGCTATAGGATAAGGTCTTACTGTAATTCTTATTACTTAAAGATTGAATGCTTTGGTACCTTAAAATATATGAAATTGAAGTCTCTGTTTTATTTTTTTTCTTTCCTTTCATTTTAACAAATATGAGTTCAATAATGAAGCATTTTTGTCTATATAAATTAAATCTAAATATACCATGTCATCATTAATATTGCATGACAGACAGGTATGTGAGGGAAAAAGTCTCATGAATTGTAGCATGTTAATAAACTCAAGAAGATATTAGTCTCCTATGTATGTCATGCATCTAAAAGCAAACCATCTGACACCTTTAACTTCAAAACATGGCTATGAACTAGTAAGTAAACCAAACGATATATTAAAAAAAAAATCTTTCAAACAGTCAAAATATTTCACACATTTTTTCCCACTAAGTCCATGTGTTTTACACACAGAATACTACAGGTCCTCCTTCTGGCTTTATTTATACTTATTTTAGACATAATTCAGCCAACTTGATTATTTGCTTTCCTTGCTTGCAGCAAACCAAGAACAATGAACTGAATTAGAAAACAGGGAGAATCCCTGGAGATTAAAAAAAGACAAAAAGCTCAAGCCTTGCCAGGAATATAATATGCTACCCAAATATACTCACAATAATTAAAAATTCATAATATACCAACAGAAACTAATATATAGGTAAAATAATTCATAGTAGTTTTTCTGGTATCATATTTCTCACATATGAGTATATAATTAGATATACTATGAATATATAAAATATGTTAATATATATAAATGTAATAAAAGATAACACTTTCATAGAGATTCCTGTGAATCAATGAGAATGCCTTTTTTCTTTCTACTTAGAATTCTGGACTTAAAGAAAGAAAGTTTTTTATATGGAAGTGTTTTTAGTAGATGACTTGATGTGAAACCTGTTAAATTAAAATAAAGACCAAATACACTGGGATCCAACAAGCAAAACACCCATGGTAGCCATTTTATAGTGTAGCATATCTAAACTGTCTCCTATGTCTTGGCTATAATTTTTGTAAATATCTTCTGTGAAATAATTTCTTGTCTCCTTTACTGAGGATGTATTTAAAAGTTAAGCATGGAGGATTTTTGATTTTTGTGTAGTAGTTGATAAGTATGTAATAAAACCTTAATCTAGGCTAAAGAATAAAAATTAAGTGCCATAAAATTGATGACACGTTTATAACCTGCAGAAGTGTAAACTCCTTGTAGGTAAAAGACCTTTGAATAAATCTCTTTGAATAAATCTTTTTTCCTCCCACAAGACTTAGCAAGCAATAAACCTTAGAATAACGGAGAGAATGAGTGTATACAGTTCTTTATGTTTTCCTAGCTCACATTTTTGGAATCTGGGAGGAGGCCAGAGGGAGGCAACTTTATGGTGGGGTATTACTATCCCTGCCTGGCTCACTCTCACTACCAAGAAAATAAAACTGCAAAGTAAGCAGGAAAATCACATATAGATAAAGGTATGTTGGATGTAATGGCCCTCAAAGTATCACAAATATAAGTTAATATGTAATAAGTACATAGAATACACAATAAATGTATCATAAGATTATATGTGTGTATGTGTTAAAAGCCCACGGCTATAGAGTTCTCAATATATTTCAATTAATAAGTGACTGAAATATTTACTAAACATCTACTACATAAAGAGTTCCAGTAGAACTCTGTACTGTCTCTACTGTAAGACATATACCAATGCTACCCTAAATAGAACAATTTTAACAGCTTGAAATTTTAACTTTCTTATGTTTTTTCTTAACGATAATTTTATCAATGAAAAAATAAATAAATCAGACAGAAGAAAGTCAAGTGTTCCCTCCCTTCTCCCTTCAACAGCCTCCACATTGAAGTGAGAAATATTTACGACTTGATACACATTCTTCCCCTTCTTTCTCTATGTTCATACAGTATCTTCGAATTTAAACCAAAATGGATTATAATAAGCACATCACAAGCCTACTTGTTTTTCTCACTTAAGATATCACAAATATCCATCTAGGTCAATGGTAACAACTCCAGTTTATCTTTGAAATATCTACCTAATGCTGTGTACTTTGAGTTCATCACAATTTGTTGAACTACCCTGTTGTTGATGAATATTCATGGTTTTTTGCAGTCCTTGTTCTCACAAGCATGGATGAAAACATTATGCCTTCCAGGCAAAA
Source organism: Rhinopithecus bieti (assembly GCF_001698545.2). Classification (NCBI taxonomy): domain Eukaryota; kingdom Metazoa; phylum Chordata; class Mammalia; order Primates; family Cercopithecidae; genus Rhinopithecus; species Rhinopithecus bieti. The sequence goes on from NW_016804139.1 coordinate 5,589,446, forward strand.
CTTCATGTGTTGGTACTTTTGTCTTGAAATGTCTCTTTATTGAGAAACTCTAAGGTTTTATTCCCAGCTTCTTGCCATTTCAAACAATAATACACACAGTGTTGAAGACACACTTTAATATATTACTTTTTTTTTTACTGTTACTTTTATTTCTCTAAGATAGATTACTAAAATGTGAAACCTTGGGTATGATCACATTTTCTAATTTTTAATTTTGCTAGGTAATACAGGCTGTTTTCCAAAAAAGTTACAATTCATATTCCTATGTAGAAATGTGCTTATTTTCCCCATACCTTCAACAACACAAGGCATTATTAACATTTTTCCCTTCTGCTAATTTTATGCAGGAAAAAAGGGTATCCAGGCTTTTATGTGCTTTTATCATTTCCCTAATTACTAGTACGTTTGGGCAGCTCTCCATGAATTTATTGACCATCTGCAGTTCATTGTGAATTACCTGTTAACATCATTTTTTCAATTTCCCTTGTATTGTTTATCTTTTAAATAAAGTCATAAGACCTCTTTTCATTTGAAAACAACTAACTTTTATCCTGCCCTACTTTTTTCTTCTTCCCATTAGTTCATGGGAATATGAATATATTGTGAGCCAAGAATATAGATAGTCAATACTGCTAGAATGCTTTAAAATAAATATTAATGACATGAAAGGAAAACTTGCAATATTTGCTTTCTAAAATACTAAGCTGGACAAGAACAGAGGTTTTGTTTTGTTAAGTCATGTATCTCAGAAACCTAGAACAGAGCCTGTAATCAGGAACTCAGTAAATACCTACAGATACATTTATTCAATATGTCATGCTGTTGAGTAAGTGTGTGTATGTGTATATATACAAAAACTTCTAAAACTGTAAAATATCTGTTTCCCAAGCGGGAAGGAAGGTTGTTTGTACTTTGCTATCATTTGGTGTTTCTAATCCTTATCAGATCTTAAAATTATCTCATTTCATTAATTGTTTATATTTCATAGGTGAGAAAATTAAAACTCAGAAAGTTGCCCAAGATAACACAACCAAAAAATAGAGAGCTGGCATATGTCAGTTGTTTCTGATACCAGAAACAGGTACTTTACTCTGTGTCATCCTGTTTTATTACCATGTATTCCTAATATGGGGTTGGCAGAAAAATGCTTAGTACCTAATGTACAACTTTAATTGCTCCTGGACTGAGAAACAATCTAACTATGATATATAAGAATATCATTCTATTTGCAGTCATAAGAGATAAAAAACTATTTATCTTTGTAACCTTAAAAATGGCTATAAGAACATGGACTTTAACACGCGGGTCCCCAATCCCTGAGCCTGGACCAGTGCTGATCCATGGCCTGTGAGGAGCGGGCTGCCCAGGAGGAGGTGAGCTGCAGGCAAGGGAGCATTGCCGCCTGAGCGCCACCTCGTGTTCAGATCAGCAGCCGCATAAGATTCTCATAGGAGGACAACCCTTTTGCCAACTGGGCTTGCAAGGGATCTAGGTTGCACCCTCCTTATGAGAATCTAGCGCAGAACAGTTTCATCCCGAAACCATCCCCCACCCATTCTATAGAAAACTGTCTTCCAAAATCAGTCCCTGGTGCCAAAATGTTGGGGACCACTGCTTTAACACATAGAAAGAGTAAAGTGGATATACTAAAAAAGAAAAAAAAAAAAAAAAAAGAAGAAGGCAGAAGGAGTCAGAAAGCCACTCATGTGGTCTGGATGTTGGCTGCCTCCAAATCTCACATTGAAAAGTGACCTCCAGTGTGGGAGGCTGGGCCTAGTGGGAGGTGACTGGATGACGGGGGTGGATCCCTCATGAATGGCTTAGCACCATCCCCTTGGGGATGAGTGGATTCTGGCTCTGACTTCCCATGAGAACCGGTTGTTTAAAAATGTATGGCACCTGCCTCCCTCTCTCTTACTCCTGCTCTTACCATGTGATGTGCATGCTGCAGCTTTGCCTTCTGCTATGACTGTAAGCTTCCTGAGGTCTCACCAAAAGCCAAGCAGATGTTAGCGCCATACTTCTGTTACAGCTTGCAGAACTCAGAGCCAATTTAACCTCTTTTCTTTTATAAATTACCCAGTCTCAGGTATTTCTTTATAGCAGTGCAGAAACAGACTAATATAGCCACTTTTTACAGAAAGCCAACAATTGTGACAAGAGATTACAGTAGAATGTGATGTACCAAATTAATATGGTTTACAAGCAAAGTTCTCCATCAAGCCTAGTAACAACATCCCTATCGTAGAACTGAAATATATCTTTATTGTGTCAAATTCTGATATACTCATATAGCATAAAAATCATTTCAATTTCTTATAGACAAAACCCCATGAAAACCATTTTAGGATAAAATAATAAGAGCAAGAAAATCTATTTTATATTTGCCATTTAAAGAAGGACTAAAATATCAATTAAAAGCCGTATTCTAAACTATGTTTTCTTTTCTTTTCTTTTCTTTCTTTTTTTTTTTTTTTTTTTTTTTTTTT
>NW_016804139.1:5594577-5645998 GCF_001698545.2 Rhinopithecus bieti
TTTTTGAGACAGTCTCATTCTATCGCCAGGCTGAAGTGCAGTGGCACAATCTCAGCTCACTGCAACCTCCACTTCCCAGGTTCAAGCCATTTCCCTGCCTCAGCCTCCCAAGTAGCTGGGACTACAGGCCCCCCCCCCCCCACCCAACTTTTTTTTTTTTTTTTTTTTGTATATTTAGTAGATACAGGGTTTCACCATGTTAAGCCACAATGGTCTCGATCTCCTGACCTCGTGATCTGCCTGCCTCAGCCTCCCAAAGTGCTGGGATTACAGGCGTGGGCCACTGCACCCAGCCATATGTTTTCTTTAATATATATTTTAATTTTACTTATAATTACAAAATATAATTTATATAACCATCAATATGAATTATTCACAAAATGTTTTGTGAAGATAAATTAAAATGATAATCTAAAATAATCTGTTCTCAGTATTTCACTAAAGAATAAATTTACAATCACACCATGTATGTATGATAGTTTTTGATTATAATTATCTCAAACTCCTCTTGGTTTACAATAAAATGCCTAAGTTGATTGAGTTGGTTGAGTAACTCAAATTTTCCATACTGTTACTTAAAACGAAATATTTAACACAGTTAGTGGAAACCTGATATCTGACCTTATAAGAAAAAGTTTCATTTTCTTTGAAATAAAACTCTGAGAAACTGTTCTGAAAATAAAAACTTCTCAGGTTGCAGACATAAACTATCATGGTTATAAAAAAAAGAATAAATTCTTTAGCTAATCTTACTCATGAAATATTTCAAGTGCTTTTAGAAAATACCACATTGTGGCTAAACACCATTATTTCATTATGTCTGAAAATAACCAATGGCTTGCAGCAGTAAACAATTCAAATTGCATTTCTTGTATTAGAAAGCTAAAATGCTCACAGAAATAGAACTGATACTGAACGCCCTGAGAAATTCAATATGTTTGCATCTGAATACTAATTCAAATAGCTCATTGGATACACATTTATAGTGGCTTAATGGAGTATATTTCAAACAAAATTAAATTATTTTACAAACAATAAAGGTTCAATATTCTGTATAATTTACCAAATCTTCTATAAAGAATAACCCATTCTCAATGAGAATAGTTACACATAACTATTATCATTGATTGGACTATTTTCTGTAACCTTAAATGTTCTTATTCTTAAGAACAGAACTTTTAAACCAAAGTAGTACTATCCACTTCCAGTAATGTCACATATGAAAACATTTTTGTAGCAAAATTTTATAAAGATTTCCATAATAATCTATATTAAAGATCAGAATTACCATCTACTGTGTACCAAATCCTATATTAAACTCATTATATCGATTATCTAATTTTTCATTTATAACACTGACTTTCAAATACGAAAATGTAAAGAAATTCAACATTATTTCATCACATTTTCCAAAAGTTATTGCTAAAATATTTACTTGCGAACACAAATATCTGAGAGATAATCTTATTTCAAGAGCATGGTTTGAAAATCAGACACAAAGTTTAAAACTGTTTTCTAATTGCTCCCAAATTTTCCCACAGATAAGTTTTTTAAATCAGAATTATTTTGGTATAAAATATTGAGTTCAGGCCTGGCACCATGACCAGCACCTAAAATTCCAGTGCTTTGGGAGACCAAGGTGGGAGGATTGCATTAAGGGCAAGAGTTTGAGACCAGCTTGGGCAAAATAGCAAGACCTCCATTTCAACAAAAAATTAAAAAAATAACTTGCTGAGTGTGGTGACATGAACTTGTAATCCAGCTACTAGGAAGGCTGAGGCACGAGGATCACTTGAGCCCAGGAGTTTGCAGCTATAATGAGCTATGACTGCACCACTACACTCCAGCCTGGGCAACAGAATAAGAGCCTGTCTCTGAAAATTAATTAATTAATTAATATAAAAAATTGAGTTCAGTTCATACATAAGGATTTATGGATTACCTATACTGTGATAACCTCCAAGAACACAGATAATAATAGCCACATTCCCTTCATTTAAAGATTTATGAGTGGAAACTAACTTGAAATTCAGTTACAGAATGAGACCAAATAATACGAAAGAGCTTCCAGAATAAAGACCTGCAGGGGCTTGGGTTTGGGATAGAGTACTCTGCAGCAACTGGGGCAAAGTCACTGAAAAGAAGCACACATACCTCTAGCCAGCAAGCCCATTTAGTACCAATGTAATAATCTAAAGAAGGCAAACCTGGGACGATGCTAAACAGGACAGGAGAAGAAGAGATACTTAAGAGGGAAAGTTGTCAGGGATGAAGGCTTACTGAATGTGAGGATAAGAGAAAAGTCTCAGTGTGATACCCAGATTGGTGCCCCAGGTAACTCAGGTTATGATGGTGCTATGAACTGCAAAGAAATACAGAAGGAACAAATTCTTGGCAGGATGAAAGAGAAGACTGCATAGAGAAAGATACTTTTTTTGCTAAATTTGAGTTGCTAATGTTTCATCCAAGTTTGCATAGATAGTAAATAGAGACAGATACATAAACTCCAGAGTTGGCAGCTCGTGGTGGCCAACCTGAAAATTAGCGAGCGTGTCCAGAAAGCATGTGTACAATGAGAAAAAGAAAAAAAGAATAAGAAAGAAATTTGAGAAAATAGTGATGTATGAGAAGGAGATGGTGGTAAATTTTGTCCAAAGTAGCTGATGAAGATAGAACCACCAGATTTGGTAAGAGACTAGAGGGTCACCAAAGATTGCTGGTAGAAGGAGCTTTAGTAGTTGTGGCAAAGGGCACTGAGGTTATCACAATGGATTTTTAATCAATTAAGTTAAAAATTAGATATTAGATATAGCAAATTAAGTATATCAAGATGTCTAGCTACAGAGAGGAGAGAAATAGGATCTTACACAAATAAAGAGGATTTTATTTGTTGCTTCTTTTTTATTTTTATTTTTTGAGGACAGAAGAATCTTGAGCATATTTAAAGACAGAGAAAAGCTTTCATAAAAGTTGTAAGTTAAAAAAATAAGAGAAATGAAAATAATTGGCAAAAGGGACGCTATAAAAGAAGAAAACTGAGTGGATAAAGGAAAAAAAAGATCTGTTAAAAGCAGAAAGAGGTTTCACTGCTTTATTCTAAAACTAAAAATAAAAATCTGAGCCTCTAGAGGATTTTCGTGCAAAGAATGCTACAATTGGTGTTCTTACTTAAAAACTTTCAATAATCAAGTTGTTTGTGAAATACAGAAGAATAACTTCATTGCAATAAGAATATTACTCTTTTAATTTAAGAATATCTAGAACACAACTTTTGGCAAATGTTATTTCAGTACAGAAGAGTATCAATATTAAGTTGACCATACCTAAAAACNAAAGCAGAAAGAGGTTTCACTGCTTTATTCTAAAACTAAAATAAAATCTGAGCCTCTAGAGGATTTTCGTGCAAAGAATGCTACAATTGGTGTTCTTACTTAAAACTTTCAATAATCAAGTTGTTTGTGAAATACAGAAGAATAACTTCATTGCAATAAGAATATTACTCTTTTAATTTAAGAATATCTAGAACACAACTTTTGGCAAATGTTATTTCAGTACAGAAGAGTATCAATATTAAGTTGACCATACCTAAAAACCAAGGAAACTGGTTTACAAAGAGGAAGAATCATATCATTTATAACTTTCAATTAGTGATGATAATAATGAATCTGATGAAAGAATCCTAAAATACCTTAGGAATGGCATAAAATTAAACTTATTCTCAAAACCTCCAAAATAAGACTCAATGAAGAATGACATGGTCTTTTTCATACAAGTGAGAGTAAGAAAATGAAAAGCATGTGAACTTTCCATGTCCTTTTGGCATCAGCATTTCACTAAATTAAAATAAAGGTAAATACATGTTTGTTTGTATGTACATATGCACAACTAGAAACTTGACACTACTTCATATATCGATACATTTAAAATAGCATCTTTGAAACAACACTGCTTTACCAACATTTTTATAAGTATACCCATATGTACACAAATTAAGCGTATACATAAGCTTCTACCTACTAAATACCTACCTTCTATTAAGTACTCCATTCCTTCTCTAATCCCGCCAAGAGTCTTTGAAGTAGCTAATATCCCCATTTTACAGAGGCAGTGACTCATATTCAAAGTAGCTGGGTAACTGTTCAAGATCATGCAGCTGAAAAGTGTCAGAGCAGAGATTCAAAGCTTCATGTACTTGACTTCAAAGCTCATGCTTTCCCTACCACATTGTTTCCTTTCCTGTATTTCCTGTCTGACCTTACCATTGCAGTATAAATCACTTCTCTGATATCTAATCTATACACTATAAACCTCTGCTGTCATGTGATTTAATACATCAGGTTACCTATTGGCACTCTGGAGCACTCCAGAGATCCCATAATGAGGTGATGGCATTTTCCATTCGTTTTACCATGTATACAAACTCCCCACCAATGAGCTGATCAAGTGAGCTATGACATCCAGTTTCTGAATGGTAGCCTCCTTCCTTGGCCTTTCTAGTGTCTTCACCTGGTGAACTGCTAATCCCTCAAGGCCCCATCACGTCCCAAGTCCAAGCTACACCTCTCCATGAAGTGCATCTCTTGCCAGGCAGAGGTAATGGTCCCTGGCCTGGTACCCATAGAACACTTTTAAATCACTAATCACTAAAATTCATAGTAATTCATCTCTTCCCTGCTGGAATGTGAGTCTTTCAAAGACAGTAGAGTATTTTATTCAATGTAGAATCAGCAGTTCCTAAAGCAATGTGTAGCATCGAATAGATAATAGGTGCTGTGTAGTGAAAACGACATGGGTTTTGGAGGTGGTCGGGGAGAAGCAATGGGTCTCAAATCGCAGTTCTGCCTCACATATCTGTGTAAGCTTGGGCAAGTTACTGCCTGTGAGATTCATGTCCTTAAATGCACGGGCATAATATTACCTATTTTAAACAGTTGCTATGAGGATTTTAAAAGAACAGATGCAAAGAATTAGAGTCCCTGGTATACACTTAAGCACTTACTAAATATTAATTTCCTGTCCTTTCACCCCATTGTCTTGAATGTCTTAATGCAGCATAGGTGAGATTCAAAAAGAGTAATTGCATATATAGATTGAACAAGTATTAATCAAATGTCTAATAAGAATAACAAACTGGCTGAGCCATTGGGTCATGTCTATAATGACCTATAGGCATGCCTATAGGCTCATGCCTATAATCCCAATACTTTAGGAGGCCAAGGAGGGACTTGAAGTCAGGAGTTTGAGACAAGCTTGAACTGCAAAGTGGGATCCTGTCTCTATGAAAAAAATCAAGAATTTATCCGAGTGGGTGGTGTGCTCCTGCAGTGCCAGCTACGTGGGAGGCTGAGGAAAGAGGATGGCTTGAGTCCAGGAATTCAAGGCAGCAGTGAGCTATGATGGTGCTACTGCACTCCTGCCTGGGTGACAAGGAGACCCTTAGTCTAAGGAAGCAAGGAAGGAAGGAGGGAAGGAAGGAAGGGAGGGAGGGAGGGAAATAGAGGGAGTGGAGGGAGGGAGGCAGGGAAAGAAGGAACGAAGGAAGGAAGGAAGGAAGGAAAGAAATAGAGGGGCTGGAGGGAGGGAGGCATGGAAAGAAGGAAAGGAGGAAGGGAGGAAGGGAGGGAAGGAGGGAGGGAGGGAGGGAGGAAGGAAGGAAGGAAGGAAGGAAGGAAGGAAAGGGAGGGAAAAAGGAGGAGAAGGGAAGGGAGGAAAGAAACTGTAGTAGATGCTGTGTATATCAGAGAAATGAATTTCTGCACTCAAGAAGTTGACAATCCTGTAAGAAAAATACATACTTTATTTAGATTTTTTTTAAGATAGAAAATTGAGTGCTATAATTAAGTGCATGGATATTGCTATGGAGAATGCAAGTGAGGATTCAGCTTTCTTTGGTTGGGGAAATACCAGAAGTGGTCCCCAATAATCTGGAATGTGAGTCATGGATATACAAGAAAGGAAATCCTAAGTAAAAGTACAGTCCAGGCAAAGACACAGAGGCAAGATTTCTCCACCAACAAAAACTGGTTTGTTTTGACTTGATAAAACAACAACAACAATAACAAAAAGCATAAGAAAATGCACTAGGATACAGACCTCAAATTGCAGGGAAATAAATCTATTGAAAAATTAATACTCAATGGATTATCTGGCTTATAATTCTCAAGCTTCCTAATTTGAGTCCCTCTACCCTACATCTTAGAATTTTCAAGCCAAATTATACAAAAGAAGAAAAGAGAATTAAAATATAAATATAAACTGCTATCTATGCATAATAGATGTACATTCTACTTACTGATGTTGGGAAAGGGGCATAAGCTACTTTTCTAAATGAATAGGTTTCATTTGATATTAATATTGACCGCAGGTGACTATTTATCCCTAGCTTGCAGGACCATGGAAACAGGAAATGTGGGTAATGATCAAAAGATAGTCTTGTGTGTTTAAAAATAAAACTAAAAACATTTCTTCAGAGATGTCAGCGTTCTTCTCCACTGACCAGTCCTCTTTCTCCCCGTGTTCCATACTCAAAATGTTCTACTGCCCCCTGCTGCTTTAAGTTTCAGAAATATTTTAATGCTTTCATTATCTTTCAATGATTTAACCGATTTTACCACTATACCTGTTTTCTCCCTTTTCTTTCAAAATGATCAAGATTCTAGGGTTTCTTTCTTGACCAAATTGGAAGAAATGAAGATATAAGAATTATGCATAAGTTCGTAGGAGGAACTTACAGCTTTGAAAATCTAACATACACTTAAGCTACCTTATGTGGGCACCATAACTTCTTTAGGATTATTATTATTATTATTATTATTATTATTATTATTATTATTTTGAGACAGCCTCACTCTGTTGCCCAGGCTAGAGTGCAGTGGCATTATCTTGGCTCACTACAACCTCTGCCTCCCAGGTTCAAGCAATTCTCCTGCCTCAGTCTCCCAAGTAGCTGGGATTACAGGCGAGAGCCACCATGCCTGGTTAATTTTTGTATTTTTAATGGAGATGGGGTTTCACCATGTTGACCAGGCTGGTCTCAAACTCCTGACCTCAAGTGATCTGCCCGCCTCGGCCTCCCAAAATGCTGGGATTATAGGCATGAGCCACCATGCCCAGCCAGAATTGCTTAATTACATATTTTTACAAGGAAGTAGTAACTAATCTCCAAATACATCATTTGCCTCTCATTCTAATGGTAACCCACATTTTCTCACCCAAGTATACAAGCTGTGTGGTTGATTAGGGGGTTCCCATACATGGTGTTCTATATAAGTTAGCTCAAATTTAATAGAAAGAATGTCTGACTTATGTTACAGAAATTTGTTCATTAATTTCAGTTTCTTAACAGGTGGCACAGACCTTAATTTTTTCTTATGAGCTGTGATCTAGCCATCTCCAGTTCAGCAAACATTTGTTTTTCCTTTTTCTGGGGTGTATATATGTCTGTGTGGAGTGTGTGTGTGTATTTACACCTCCTGTTACCATTCTGTATGTGGGGTCACAGGGGTACATGATAACCAAAAGCAAAACTAAAAAGCAGAGCCACATAGTTATCAGTTTAGCAGCAACTAAACAGCATAGCATCATAAGCATGGCTTGCTTTCAATATTACGTTTAGCAAACATTTTTGAATACCTGCTATGTGCCAAAATGCAGTGAAAATACATATTCCTTCTTTGAAGAACTCACAGTCTAGTGTACTAGTAACAAAACTACTTCTCTTGCACTTTGATCTTAGATAAATGAAGGCATCACAATCCACCAACTAATTAACCTGGCATATATTAAAACCATTCTACATTCATTTTGAAGTTATACTTTGCTATGTAATAGACTACCCCAAAATATAGTAACTTAAAATAACAACCACCAATCACTCTCTCTTAAAATTCTGTGGTTTGAGTGGGCACTTTTTGCATTTTGTATGGTATGGTGGGGGTGAGGGGATGGCTAGAAGTTACAAAATGGCCTGAGCATTGGGACTGGCTGGGAGCACAGACGGGAGTGTAAGCTCTGCATCTCCATTTTCCTTCAGGTGCATCTCTTTGTATCACATCTTGGGCTTCCTTATAGCAAGGCAGCTGTTCCAGGATGGTGCACTCTAACCACAAGTATTCCAAGCAAGAAGACAATCTCTAATATGTAAGCAATTGTCAAGCCTCAGCTTGCATCTCACTTGCTAATGTCTCACTGGCCAGTGCTTGTCACATGGCCAAGCTCAGATTCAAGGACATGAAAATTGAGAGGTGTGTTTCACTGGAGTCAAAGTAAAAGTCTATTACAATTCCTCTCCTTCCTTCACAACCATGTATCTTCGAGTTCTTCAAATACATTCTATATTACCCACTTCCATTGCCTTATAGTCAATTTTCAGTTCTCTCTTACCTTATTTTTTCCTTCCTTTCTTTCGTTTTCTTTTGTTTTAAAAAAGATATCTAGTTGAGCTTTTAATTAAGAGTAGGGGGATAAGTAGCATGATTCATCCAATGAACAAACGTGTATTGAGTAGATTACAGTAATACACTGGTAGGAACCCTTTGTGACACAAGAGATACTGCACAAAACACCTCCTCTGCTATCATAGCTAAAACTCTGCAGGAGAAAAATCACACAAGCCTCTAGGCCCTCAAACCCACCCTTAAAATGGTAGTTATGTTTCTATTTTACAGATTTCAACATGTCTCAACATTGCTTAAATATTTTCCATGTTGATCCCAGCCTAGCAGGTGTGATTCAAACTCAGTTATCACCTCATGTAGCGTGGCACAGACCAGCCTTCCAAGGTTCATCTCCTATCATTTCCCTTGAATTTACCACCTATTCACCTTTGTAGTTCTATGTCTTTATTTTTGCCATTCCATCTAGCTGGAATATTCTTCCTCAGTCCTAAGCTCCCAGTGCATATAATTTTATTTAAGAGCCACATTCATGTACTCTTCTATGAGGCACTCACATAGACAGAAGAAATCACATACCTATGCCTACACAGACGGTGATCCTACCTCTGACTTAAGCCTGATGCTGTGTCATTGTTGTTTGTTTATCCATTCAGTGGAGTGTGGGCTCCTCAAGACCATCATGCTCATGGCCATACCACAAGGCATTTTCTATGAACACATAGGTTGGTACAAAGGAGGAAAAGAAAGAAAGAGAGGAAGAGGCATCTGTCTTTCATTTCTATGAAATGTACTGTCTTTCATATATGATATTCAAAAAAAAAAACCACAACTGGAATTCCACATTAGCTTTAAGACCTCAGAGCTTCTACAAGATGAAATGTGTTCTACTGATAAATGGAAGCTAATAAATAAATTCCTCTTCAATGAAAACAATTAAACAAGTAAAATATAAAGAGCCATCGCACTTTGTTTCAGTCCTTGTTTCAACACCTTGTAATCTGCAAAGTGCCTGGCTTGTAAGGGCACTGACAGTGGCTCTCTAAATCCAGCCAGCTACAGGAAATCTTGAATTAAATTCTACTCTTTTACAAATAGAATCCAAACAGTGAACCTGTATTAAAGTAAGTCTTGCACAGTATAAAACTAACATTTTCCATGTAACACTACTTGAACTTTGAGGTCATCACAGATACAGATAATAAAGATTTCAAAAGTATATTATTTGAATTAATAATAAAATATGTCTTAAACTTTAAGTCTAATGTAGATAATGGGATAAGATTTAATGTAGATAATGGGATAAGATTTCATCAGTGAATGGATTTTAACAAAGTCATAAAAGTGAAGACAGAACATAAATTTATATCATGAAATTTCCACATCATATATAATCAGATACAAACAATTGTGTAATTCACTAAGCCACTGAATTCATGGTAATCGATTTTATCGGATGATAAACGTTTGCTTTAAAATTGTACCAAGGCCTTCTAGAGTCAAGCTCCATTTAACATTCCAATGCATCCTCCAATCGATTGCTCTCCTGTCTTGCTCCCTGATCACACTGGGTTGCATAGTAATTTCCTCAGGTGGATGTTATACCCTCTCCTTAACCTCCCTCCTTAAATATATCCCCCTTTTTCATGACACATCTCAAGTGCCATCTCCTCCTACAGTCCTCACGAACCCTTTACCTCAAAGTGAATTCTCTAGCCTCTCACATCATGCAGCCATTTCAATTTCGATACTCTGAAAGCTGGTCACTGTTTTCTAGATGTGTTCTTCCATCCCTCCCACAGAAATTATGTTTTATTTAACTTGTCCATCCCCCATTGCCTGGCATGATGCAGACACTGGATAACTGATGGAATAAATGATGACACAAAATGAAGTTTCCATCACATCTTTTAATTTGAATAGTCATTTGTTTAAATGGCTTTACTTTCATGAACACTAGAGAAAGACTGAAATCTATATCAGATATCTTAAATTTAAGCCAATTCTTCACTTATAATAGGCAAAGAAAATCAAATATAATAAACTGAAAAAAAATACAAATACCATGATATGAAAGAATAGATTCGAAAATGAGTGAAAGCACAACTCCGAAATGTGTCATATGTTTCTGCCCCTTTGGCAAAATGATAAAAAGCAAAAAAATTAATCTTAATTTCTCTAGTTCTATTTTTGCCACTTATTAGATACATAATCCTTCTGTAAAATTAGGTCAATAGGATCTCTTGTTCTTAATTTCACAGATTACTATTAAGAAATGCGTAGGAAAATCCAGTCCTTATAAACTACAAGGCAAGGCTTGGTTATTACTGAGCCAAAAAATCAATAGTATATTTTTGCACCAAAAAATGATTGAGCCAGATGAACATTTAGCCCGATCACTGTCTAGCATAGTTAGGGACAATTTTCCTTCGAGAAATAAAATATTCATCATTTCTAATTATAAATGGTACTGTTGTCAAGACAACTTTTCTCAGGAGAGATAGGATTATTCTAAAATGGTTCTCTTTAACATTTTTTTAATCTCAATTCTTATTTACAAATGAAAATACATCCTCCTCTACTAATATCTCATTAGTCTAAAGACTCGTGAATTTAAAAGAAATGTTACTTGGGAACACTTTCAATAGCGTTTTCTTCCTTAGCTCTTCTAGTGAGTTAGAATTCATGACATGATAATTTAACTACGTAGCTCTTCAGTTAAAAGTAGGGAGTCTGAAACTAATACTACATAAGTGGCAGGTACAATAGAATTAGTATGCCCCATTAACGCCTGGCCATTGGTGCAAAATGACATTCAGAATGGCATGAAGAACAAAAGAGTAATTGGGTATAACAAGAATCTAACGTTAGCAAACATAGGTCTATGTGGCCGTTCTTACAAGCATGATTCACTGCAGCATTGCAAAAAAGAGACATTCTCATACAGAAAGTTTCAAACAGCCAGTAACATGCTTATCTCCTTAAGATAAAAATAAAGATGTATCCCAAACGGCGAGCATTTTGAATTATAAAAATGTAGTGTTATCATTGTCCATAAATTAAAATTTTAAATGTTGTAATTTTAAAGCTCTTCAGTATCTTATTTGATTTTCCTATCAACCATATGAACAAAGCAAAGAACTAGCATCTCATTGAATATATGAGAAAACAGGTACCTATACTGTTCAAGAGACCATAACCTTTAAAGAGTTGCTCATTCATTAACTCATTTATCCAACTTGCATGAGGTATTTAGCATAAGGCAAAATCTATAGTATATGTTAAGGTAGCACAAAGGTTAATGAGGTTACTTTTTAAAATTAGAAAACCATGTATACCACATCCAATTTTTTTTTCCAAATAAAACTGAAAATTCATTAAGTGCTATTGCATTTTAGGCTCCTGGTAGTATAATCTTACTCAAATGAAGCTCTAGCAGAAACAAAGTTAAGCTTTTTTAAAATTATAGGAAGAGTTCCATAAAAGCTTAGTGCTTGATTTTAGCAATAGAGATTTATTTCTCTTGAAATTTAAAATAAGTAATCTATGGTAGTTATTTAACACACAATATAATTTATCACATAATATATATCCATTACCATGTTAGTGAATATACAGGAAATAAAAACAAAGAGGATGTGTGTATTTGTGTACACGTGTGTGTCCATGTCTGCACATGTCTACGTGTGTGAGACAACTAAAATGCACTCATCATATACTATATCTTAGGACATATCAATATGAGGCTAGCTAGGGAATTAAGGTTTACAAAGTGATAAATGCACAGAAATTATAAAATTTTATATATTCTAAACTACAAAAACAAATGAATGTTCTTGCACAATATAATTCCATGTTCCTTGTCAAGATAAATGTATCATATTGAATGTTTTTGTAATCTTAGAACATCTTTTGATAAAATACATCCTACATAATTCAAATAAGTAAAACCATTCCACTTTTCTTTACTGAGAACAAAACACAGAACCAAACAATTATGGGAATTCAATACCACCCTAAATGATTCATTGTGGCAGACCTTGAACTTAGTTTAGGATCTTTACTTTTTTTAAAGTAAGGTATGTGGTTTTAAAAAAGTCATATAATAGAGTCATGTGATTTTAATCATTTTATAAATTTGATTAGCTTAAAGATCTGAAAAGAGATGGTCCCATGTGTATTAATCTAATCATAAAATATTGTACTAAAGAATTTTTATGAGCATTAAAATGTTCCATATATTCTACATTGGTCTTTATTGTGAAAAGGTTATATTTATAAGATTAACTTTACCTTGAATAAAGACATCATACATTTTTAAATAATGACCCTATTTCAGTCTCCTAGGCATGATCTCAATAGATTAATAATTTTACTATTAATGACTAAAAGATAATTAATATAACATACTGTACTATTTTTAGCAAAGATTATCTGTTATGGAACCCTATGGACAGCCAAGGCTAAAGAAAGTATTTTGGCTTTGACAAATGGACAACTGCAATAATGCCAGGAAATCTCAATAGAATATGGAATTGGCTCCCCCTGTCGGGCCTTAAAAGTCCACATTTTTGACCATCACCACCTCACTTCACAAAACTAAAAAAGAAAAAAAAAGGCAAAATGAACAATCGCAATAAAATTAAAGACCTGTAACACTGCCAACACTGCATTTAAAACTCTGCTCAGCTATGTTTTCTCTATAGAAAAGCAATCATGAAAACCAGCATATGGTAAAGAAAGTAGGAACTCATTTTCAATTTAGTGAAATAGATAAAGTATCCAAATGAGGTATATAATATCACAAATAGCATTTATTTCTTTTCTTGTTGAGAAAACACACGTCCTCCTTTGAACCAAGTGTACAAGAAAGTATAATAGCTAATTCTTCACTAAAAACGTGGTTTGAGATAAAGTTCCAGTAACAAAATTGGTTTTGATCTTTGTTGATATAAATATATTAGAAATAATGTTTTTTAAAAGTCTGTATATTCTTACTGATAAAGCAATACAGGGCTTTATATCTCTTTAAAAAATAGCTATGTTATAAATCACCCACTGCGTGGATTGTCTTTGGCTTGAATACAATTGGTGTGGCAAGAGCAAAGAAAATCATACAGGCCCTGCTTGCTTATATATATAAAATATTGGGGAAAACATATTGTAAAAAAGTAACACAGTCTGAGATAAATGTCAAATTACATTGTCAAATTGCATTTTTGCAATATACAAAAACATACTGCAAAAATTAGTGATAGATCAATGTCAAATTACAACTATGAATAATGGCAATTTTGCAATTATTAAAAATGATGCAATAAGTTACAATCCCCAATTTCCAAACAAAGAGCTTACTATCAACCTCTCTGATATTGCCTCAGCTCAGCAAAGGCTCTGCCAGCATCGCTATGAGAGATACTGTGAAAAACTATAAAGTTTTTATTGAAATAAGATATTGTGAAGGGGAAAACAAAGAAATAAATTAAAAATCACAACTAAGCAACAAGACTTTCTTAAACTGCCAGCAACATATCAAGATGTTTCTGTCATATCCTCATGGTATTTCTTGGACTTAGTAAATAATTTTAACTGTACCATTTAGAACATTAAGGTTAATAAGCCTTACCAATAAGTCCAGAGCATTAAAGAGGCCAAAATGCCCCAACCTACAGGAATCCCTTGAAGAAGACTGCTTTTCCTTTAAAGAGCAGGTTATATAGCAAACTCTTGGTCCTGCTGTTCCCATAGGTCCACAAGAGAACTGTGGTGACTTTTGAATAAGAGGCACAAAAGAAAAGGACAAATATCAAAATTAGTGCCTCCTGGAAATTCCTATAAGACCATTTCCTTTCCATAAAATTAACAGAAAATAGGGCTCACGCCTGTAATCCCAGCATTTTGGGAAGCCGAGGCAGGCAGATCATCTGAGGCTGGGAGTTCAAGACCAGCCTGACTAACAAGGAGAAACCCCGTCTCTACTGAAAATACAAAATTTAGCCGGGCATGGTGGCGCATGCCTGTAATCCCAGCTACTCAGGAGGCTGAGGCAGGAGAATGGCTTGAACCCAGGAGGCGGAGGTTGCAGTGAGCCGAGATTGTGCCATTGTACTCCAGCCTGGGCAACAAGAGGGAAACTCCGTCTCAAAAAAGAAAAGAAAAAAAAAAAAAAAAAACCTGAGAGAAAATACCCATCACTATGCTCTTTTCTGCACATACGCCTTTAGGACCCAGTACTCAAGCAAACATTGGTACTGTCTCTTAGATACATATGGATTAAATAGGCTGTGTGCACTGGCCTGGGAACTGAACCAATATTTACAACATTGTTTCTATGGGAAAACATGTTCCAAGTACTAAATAACTTGCAAACCTTTGGAATACACTGGTATTAAAACTTTTATGAGATACATTATGAAGACAAGGTATCCGTTACAGTTAACTCAGAGTTAATTCATGTGTTGATCTCCTCTTTTACCTCCTATTTGTTTTCCTCATGGTCTAGAAAAGGAAGGAAAATGCTACGACTTACACAAATATATCATTTTGTTCATAAAACCCTATGAGATTTTTTTAGAAATTATCGATAAGAACACATATTACACCTCTTAACAACTTTAATTCTACCACAGTCACCCTACCCTATTTCATTTAGCCTATTTATTACATTAACATTTTTGCCTGGGGAATCAAAAAA
Source organism: Rhinopithecus bieti (assembly GCF_001698545.2). Taxonomy (NCBI): domain Eukaryota; kingdom Metazoa; phylum Chordata; class Mammalia; order Primates; family Cercopithecidae; genus Rhinopithecus; species Rhinopithecus bieti. Next base: position 5,609,665 of record NW_016804139.1, read on the forward strand.
TTATGATTTTCCAGATTTTGCTGGTTAGAAAACACAGATTTTAACTGTGCTTGGTTTCTCATTTATCTGGAATGACTTTTCATCTGCTGGCGAATAGCTCATTCAAAACGTCCAAGTTCTTAGCATTCAAGCGGAAGGGGGAAAAGCTCTCAGAATATTTTCCTCTAGACTCTGAGGCAATCATTAGAACATCTTAAAATATGAAATGGTTACAAAAGAAGACTTGCTTCCACATTTGAAAATTCAGGAAAACAAAGTTTCACATCAGGCAAATCCAATAATTTTGAATTTATTAGTAAACATATGAACTGTTTCTTAAAGAATCACAGTTGATGACAGCACTCATCTTTTAAAATATTTTATTAAAGCAGGCTATTATAAAGATTTTTCGAAAAAGAAATGAAGACTAAGAAGTACGGTAAGAAATGCATACGAATTAAGGAAATTATTTGTAAAGAAGCAAGGAAAAGAAAGTCTGGGTTCAAAACAGGAAAAAATGGCACTTTGAAAATCAAGATATATTAACTGTAAAGCATGTTCAAGGACAAGCTCAAGAGCTTCCGATTGCACATAACATAATGTGTGTACGCATGCTGAGCTGTCAGCCTTTGCATTAGCAGGGAAGAAAGGGCAATTTCACACTGGCACTAGTAAGTCATAAACAGAACATTTCAAGTTAGAAATGCTATCCCCTTTTCATTCACTTTCAGGCGGTTTCAATTTATTTGATGAAATCTGCACTTGCTTTTCTTTTCAGAGGATACGTTCAGTTAAACACATTAAAGAAAAGTTCCCATTTGTGCCTTTCACAGATACTCCATCACACTGAGTTAGGGTGGTGGGGCAGCGTAAAAGAAAGTGGCACATTTAGTCAACTAAGGCACAATACTATTTACATCCATGAAACTAAGCATTTAATAAAAATTGGAAGGTGGCTACTTCCTGAGGCTTATATAGTGTCTATAATCCAACATCACAGAACGGAATATAAGGCCACAGTGGGGTTGTTTACCTGTCAATCACTTGTCAGTCCTACAGCTTCTCTACAAATACCCCTTGTACTTGGAAACTCTTTACCAATTGCTATAATTAGAATTTTTAAATACAGCAATATACACATTTTCTAAAACTACTAAATTAAATCACCAACAGACACAAAGGGAAAGGTAATGCCATGGTAACTTTTGTGCAACTGAAAAATTACATTTTTAAAACTTTTTTTCTAGTTCAGATCATTGCTTTATTTTTTATTTTATTCTCTTTGCTTAATGTCATATTCTGCTCTCTGCATTTTTCGACATTTAAAATTATTGTTAAGTAGGTGGGAAAATAAAATAAGCATTAAGTTAACTAATATCTCTATTTACACAGAGCGAATAGGAACTGTGTAATCAGTTTATTCTCATAAGCATAACAAAAGAGTAATTAATTTGTCTAGCTTGTTACTCTTTCTAGAATATCTACAGTATGTAAAAGGCTGGTAGACAACCCATGATAGAAAACTTGTCTGAACATACTTCTGACTCCCAGACATTTTTTTGGATTGAATATATTTCATATATGGCACTGACCATCATACAAAGTGCAAATGTCTCCTATAGAGCATTGTGGCAAAGAACATGTTAATTTCAGCATGTGATTCTAGTAACACTTTATTTAATAATATCTGTCCTTCCATTTTTCCTTCCTTATTTTTTTCAAAGTACTCAAGAGATATAAAGCCTGCGATTAGAGATTCCCTTATAATTATGCCTTTTCAGCAAAGCATCAATTTTAAATTTTAAAAGAAATAAATCATTGTGCACAGCAAAATCTTTCAATATATTTCCTTGAAATCCTGAAAATATTATGAATTTACTTTGTTTTATTTCACTTTATCAGGATGAATAACTTCTCAGGAAGCCCAAATACCTTTCTAGGGGCATGAGGCAGGGACTGGATTAAGTTGGCAATAAAGGAGTTGGGTTAGATTGACTTACTGCTAAGATAGCTGATGGTCATCTGCCCTTCAATTGAGCAGCTAACTTAGCAGTAACTTCTAAGTTACTAAGCAGTAACTTCTACCCAAACCTAAGTGAAGATTTCCTCCAAAAGTCATGACCAAATTAAAAGTTGTTACCATAAGTCTACTTTGTTCAAATTAAAGTTAAATTAGCATCTTTCCATAGGAATGGAATCTGGAAATCATTTTTACCAACAAAGGTTTTCAAATTAAAATCACTGTACTCACAGTGTATCAGAGAGGCGCCCTGGGAATCTTTCAAGAGTAAGGACCTCTTTATCCTCCTTGCTTTAAGCAAATAAATTCCAGTTAATCTATTTTATAAGTAATTATTTTGTATCAGATTCACTATTAAATGGAATTCAGTGGCAGAAACATTAAAATTATAAATGTTTAAGGCAAAGTTCTTTTGCAATCTTCCCAACAGGGGCGTAGTGCCAAACCCTCGACGTGGGCCTTGGAAAGGAAAGTCACTTCCAATATCAAATTACTTTGATAACACCTCAGATGTTTAAAAAGTTTTGATTAAGTAGCACCTCTGTTTTATCTCTTTCTTCTAAACAGTGCAAGTCTTTTCAACTGATTCTCGTGTGATATACCATTCAGACCTTTTAATAGCCTCCTTGTTTTTCTTTGACTGCCTTTCAGGCTGCCCATGTTGCTATTATGATGTCATTCCTCAATTTAAAAGATGGCCTGTTTTATGAACCTCAGAAGACATGAATTCCAACCACAGCTATCTACCTTTTACTAACGAGGCTAGTCAATCTTCAGCTTTCTCATCCATAAATTACATCATAGCTGCTTTTACAAATAATTTTACATGTATAAATTAAAAGGCCATATATAACTTCTCATAAAAGTGTCAGACAAAATGTGAATTTCCTTGGCTCATTGCAACCTCTGTCTCCTGGGTTAAGCAATTCTTGTGTCTCAGCCTCCTGATGTAGCTGGGATTATAGGCATGTGCCACCATGCCCAGCTAATTTTTGCAATTTTAGTAGAGACGGGGTTTCATCATGTTGACCAGGCTAGTCTCAAACTCCTGGCCTCAAGTGATCCACCTGCCTCAGCCTCCCAGACTGCTGGGAATACAGGCATGAGCCACCACACCCAGACAATATGTGGGTACTTTTTAAAGACAGAAAACAAACAAAAATGAGAAGCATCATATACAGTTCTGTGAATTTCAGGTAGGTGTCTTTAAATATTGACAAATGCAAACACCATGAAATGGTAGAAAAAAGAAAGAAAAAAGGATTGGTGTCCCTGGACCAGGTAAATAGCAGGCAGCACGGAGTCTTGCGAGGACCTTCGCTCAGGAAGCCCTGAGCCACAGTGAAGGCTCCCCCTCCACGGGCCAGGCGATCTTGGGCAAGTCACATAACATCTCTGACACCTGTCTCTTCACCTAAGTTTCTACGATAGTTTCCAGCACGGGAAGTGTATTATCCTTCTTATTCTCACATGAAAAATAAAGGTCACATTAATACATCTATGCCTCTAGTTCTTCAAATAGTAGAAGATAGGAAATGGTTTTAGGAAGAAAGCTAAAAATTGATTCTAAACCCTGAAAAAATAGTAATGGCCCTTCCATTCATGATTCGAGTTCACATTACTATGCATTAAGAACTTCACTTGATAATCACTAGTACTTCAAACAAAACACTGAGGGAACCAGCTCTCTTTGCTGTTTATACAGGTTTTGTTAAAAATTTTAGTCTAGTTTCACCCAAACCCACCATACAATATACAACAGCTATTTCATTGCTAATATCTTTTTAAATGTCCTTCCTCTTTTCCTAACAGTTTCATCCTGAATTGTGACTTTGGACCATGGTATTATTTTTGTAACTGATCTCTAGGCTTCCAGTCTGTTTCCTTCAACTCACAGTCATAATCTTCCCAAGGCATGATCTTAATCAGATCACCCCTGTCTATGATATAAAGTCAGAGTCTTTAAAATAGCTTGAATGGACTTTCCTTCCTTCACCTAATACTGCAAACATTTGAACTTTTTCCCAGTCAATGAGCACACCTTTTAAGCATGTCAACTAAGTCATCCTTTCTATACAGACTTTTTTTCCCCTCTTTCTATACAGACCTCCCCCCGCCCCATGCCTTTGGAAACTATAGAAATCCACTTAAAGAGAAGTCTCTGTTGCCTTCACAGATAGCCCATTCAGAATAGATTTTTGCTCTAGGGTCCTGTGGCACCCACATGACGCAAAATTACTCAGAGCATGGGGTGGAGTCATTATCATTGTATCATTACTCGGTCATATAATACATAATCACTGTATCATTACTCGGTCATATAATACATAATCACTGTATCATTACTCAATCAAATAATAAATACGGCCGCTTCAAGTAGACTAAAAAAATAAAAAAGAAAAAGCTAGGAAGCTGTCACTCTTCAAAAAACAGACAAATACATTAGCTAATCCCTAACCAAATAATCTTATTGTAACGAGTTTGATATAGACAAATAACATATGTGTTTTAAAGTAACCATCACATCACACAGCACATAAACAGCTGTGATTTTATCATTGCTAATAAAAAAGATTTCTAAAGCTCAAAACTAAAAAATTTCCATAAACACTGTCTACCTAGTACTATGCCAGAGTGTTTCTCCTCCTCCCCCTCCTCCTTTCCTCTTCCCTCTTCCTCCTCCTCCCCTTCCCCTCCCCTTCCCTTCTCCTCCTCCTCCTCTTTCTTCTTCTTATTCCTCTTCTTCTTCGTCTTCCTTCTTCTTCCTTCTTCTCCTTCTCCCTTCTTCTCCTTCCCCTTCTTCTTGTTCTTCTTCTTCTCTTTTTTATTTTGAGGCAGGTCTCACTATATCACCCAGGAGGCTACTCTCTAACTCCTGTTCTCACGCGATCCTGTCACCTCAGCCTCCCAAGTAGCTGTAACAAATCTATGAATTAATTAATATTACTTTCATTTTACAGAAGAAAATACTAAAGCTTAGAATGATTATTTTTCCTAAATAGTCACACACTGACTAAATGGCTGGAACGATTCTAATCAAGATGTTCTGACATAAAACGTGTTTCTTTTATTACAGACCTACAATTCATTATTTCTATCCCAGAGGCAGAGAAAAAATGAAGTGGTTGTTTTATACCTACAATTGAGAGCATGTCAATGAATGGGGAAAAGAGAATTCATCATAAACTACTCATTTGAAAGGAGAATTGGCTAATGAATCTTGAAATTAGTGTATCTGCTTTCCCTAAAATGGACTTCATTGGGATGGATTTGCACCAAACCTGAAGACAAATCTCAGCCATATTCCAGCCAGAGTCCATCCATTCTCCTCTTCAGCACATACGCAGAAAGACCCAATGCACACAGAACTCACTGATGCACACACATGCACACACACACACACACAGAGGTGCACAGGAGCTCTGGGATGTCTCTACCCTAAGATCATTCCTCCCCTTCTTCAGGCATCTCAAAATGACATCAAAAGAAAGCTGCATATTATTTTTGGAAACTACCATGGCACTGGGCTTAGAGATTAAATCAAAGTTCTCTATAACTGTTTTGACCACATATTACTGTATCAGCAAAACTTCTGAACATATGCCTTCGCCATTTATAACTTACTTCTGTTTGTATAGATTAGTATTATTGTACCAATATATGATACATTTTTTAAAAATAGAGATATTTCAAAGTTGAGAGAAAATGTGAATAGAACTTAAATAGAAAATTCTTAACATTTTCTTCCTACATTTAGGACCATGCTATTATACATAGCATTGCTGTAAAAAAAAAAAAAAAAAAAAATTATAGGAGGTTTCTTAGGGGTAGACATACCATAATGGTCAGAGTGCATGCTGGATTTCAGGCCCCATTCTCCTCCTCCTCAGCCAAACACTTGTATGTAGTGTGCGATCTGCACCCCAGTAATAAGATCACTAAAAAGTAGATTAACTTGGACAATCCTTGAAGAATGTGCATACCATACTGAATGCACTGAATTACATTACAACTAATTACTGAATGCTTTTCCAGGAACGATTTAGATATCTGAGTAATATCACACAAGTGTAAGACATGCATTTACTAATTTATTCATTTGGAAAAGTATCTCTATGGTACTTGGTACCTGGTGTCTACTATGCCAGGCGTTGTGCTGGGCAATGGGCAAACATACCAGACTAAATCCAGTCTCTGCTTTTAAGCTCAGTGGAGAGCCAGATGAAAAAAAAATAGTTGGCTGGTGACCACATTAACAGGACGTTGGGCCACCCCTGGATTGGGAGGGACATCCAATCCAGTCTTGACTGAGCAATAGTCAGTGAAGACAAATTTTAAGCTTAGCCCTAAAAGAAGGAAATGGCGTAAGAATTTAAGCTAGGGACACAGAAGCTGTCCCTGCAGACTTTATGATTTTCTGATATGTAGGTTATTATGAAAACTGATACGGGAAAAAAATAAGATATTAATGCAAATGCTAACCTTTCTTCTGCAAATCATGAGTGTAATCAGTAAAAAAAAAAAAACATGAAAATAGGCTAACAAAACAAAATTTTCTGGCATTTATTCAACACATATTTACCAAGCAACCACCATATGCCAGGCATTGGCAAAACAATGGTAAGTGAAAACCTACCCATTTTCAAGCTCTAGTGAAGAAAGAGTATTCATAAGTAATCACACAAATACACACATATAATCGTTCCCTGGTATCCATGGGGCAGTGGTTCCAGGACCCCATGCTCTAGGCTATAGGGATTCCAAACTCTAAGAATGCCAAAGTCCCTTATGTGGCTTAGTATTTGAATAGAACCTAACACATCCTCTCGTAGACTTTAAATCATCTCTAAACTACTTATAGTAACTAATTTAATGTACATGCTATGTAAATTGTTATACTGTATAGTTTTTTGTTTGTATTTTTTATGGTTATTTTCATTTCTTTTCATTTTTTCAAATATGTTTGATCTGCTGTTGGTTGAATCCACCGATGGGGAACCCACAGACACAAAGGGCTGACCGTATTTAAAAACAGTTGAGGAAAGTATCCTTACGCTGTGGGGATGCATAAAGGGAATGTGATTTAACCTGGGGGATTAGGTAAGGTTTCCCAGAAAAGTGATGTTCAAGCTGGATTATGAAGGATCTAAACAGAGTAAACCAGGGATATGGGAGAATGGCCAGGTGGAGGGAGGCAACTGGGAGATGAGCAGGTAGAGCAAGCAGTTCCACAGGCTAAAGAATCTTCATGTGTAAAGACCCTTTGGAGGTGCAGAGGGAGCCATATCTTAGGAACTGCATATGCATGTGCAGCTGGAGCACAAAGAGAGACAGGAGAGTGAATAAAGCAAGATGAAGCTGTAGAGAGGCAGGGTATACAAGTCTTAGAGGCCCACTACAAATGCGGGTTTATATCTTAACTAGCATGTCACAAACTGGGAAAGTCCCCTAACCTCTGTAGGTCACAAAAGGCTCCTCCCTCCTCCCCTCTCTCCCTTTCTTCAGAAAACACTGATTGAGCATCTGCCAGTCTACCTTGTGCGATATACTATTTTCAATACTAAGGATACAACAGAGAGCAAAACAAAATCTGTCCTCATGAAGCTCATAGTTTAAAGAAGGCAGATAAAGAGATCTCTAAAATTGCACAAATACTATCTACACCACAGGGTTTCTGTGAGATTTCTATGAGATTGTATGAGCATATAATTTATGAAATGTTAAAAAAAAAAAAACACCTTTGTGGGTTTTTTCCCTGGATGAAGTGGTAAGGCACCCATGTGGATTCATAATGTAACAATCTGGAAATAGAAAACTGGAGTCTAGATGAGACAAAATAAAATGAAGACATCCTGACCAAGAAAATAACAATGGCAACAACAATAGTAACTACTCAAAAAGCAAGCTGGGCTTGCTGGCAGTGGGTCAGACACAGATTTTTATTTTATAGTCATCTCAAAACTGGAAATGTGGGTTTTATTATCCCTCTATGAGGAAATGAGTCACAAAGAAACCAAATTCCAAGAGGTTCCATTTTATTCACAAAAATTAAAAATGCTGTAACAGAAACTGATCCAAATTCCTGTGGTAAAATCAGATGAAACATTAAAATTTAAGTTTTAATGGGAGAGTATGGACGTTGTTGTTTACCTCCTCACATCCATCAGCACCCCCTGCCCCACCTTTCTCTGTGCTATTAAAGTCCTGACCTGACTCACTTACACAGCCATGCAAAAGTCTAGCGACGTATCTCAACTAGTTTAAACCAATCAACACATGCCCTTTCTTTGGCAACTTCACCGAAGTTGGTTCAATTCAATTGAAAAAAGAGACTTGAAGTCCATCTTAAGGGGAGATATCTCCTATGCTCTCTTTTGCCCTCCCTTCTCCCTTCTCTCTCTCACTGATTATGAACCAGGAAGCACAAGGCACACTGATGGCTGTTTCGACACCATGAGCAAAGCCTTTGGACATAGACAGTGAGGCCAGAGAAATGAAGAAGTAGAAAGTAAAAGCTATGGCTTGACCTATTCTGAACTTATTTTTGTAAAATGATGAATTCCTTTATTATTGAAGCCAGATTTGGAAGGGTGTCATTTATTTGCATGCAATCCATTAACCATAGCCATTTATTTTGTATATGTCAATGTTTTATGTCTAATTGCTAAATTAAAGGGAATACTTTAAAAGTGAAGAGCTTTATCCACAGGCAGCCCCAATAAGCTGATTTACTAGAAAAATTACCCTGAGTATAGATCATCACCCAGCATTTCAGAAATTAAAGGGAAATTTCCTCATTTTTATGCACATGTGTAGAGCACATGAACTCATAATGTGTCGGTGTTTCTAATAAAAAACATCACAACGAATATTTATTGAGAATTTACTAAGTGTAAGCACTTCACTGACCTCACAGACTCATTCAATCTTCACAACAAGCCAATGAGGTAAGGAGCATCCCTCCACAGGTGAGGAACCCAGGCCCACACACCACACTGCTGAAGTTAAGATCGGCATCCGACCCTGTCTGCCCACAAAAACTTGGCTCTGTACTACAGCATGCTGACTCACATGCCATTTTTTTAAACTCCCAGATAAATTACAATAATACATTTCCATAATAAATGTGATGGCATACAATAACAGCCACGATTGTTTACCTGGAAATTCTATGGACTTATCAATTTGCACACATAGATACACTCTGTTATTTCCAACTACATGGGCTGTTTAAAAATCAGATACAATGTTACTAAAATTTTGTTTCATTTCAGAAGCAAGTTTTCTGTTTCAATAATAGAAATTTGACTTGGAGGAAAAGAATGAAAAGTCTTTATAAAACTTAAACATCAACACACAGTTTTTTTTAAAAAAAGAATATTGTTTTTTAAAAAAGACCTTATTGAATTTATTTAACAAGTATTTATCCAGCCTCTCCTATGTGCTTATTAGCCCTATATTAAGTACTGTGGGAAGCATAAAGACGAAAAATACTTAGAATTTGCCACCAGGAACTTGAATTCTAGAAGGAGAGAGATAGGGATATACTCACTATGATATATCACCATTGTTACACAAAACTATGGAGACAATGGAGAGATGCTTCTAGGCGCAACTACAGAGGGAGTAGGCTCAGATTAAACCCTCCTAACAAGCTTCACAGGGGAAGGGAAGGACACATTTGAGTTTATTATGTACAGTTTTTCCCATCAACAAACAAGTTCCAACTAAGGACCAAGACCTAAGGTGATAATGCGATAAATAAATATGAACCCTGTTAGAACATTCCTTTGAGATGTATAAGACAGCCTGTTAACAAAAAAGGGGATGGGAGGTGTTGTCAGGCAGTGAAGCAGCAGGAAGAAACACTCCAGGCAAGAGAGATAGTCTCTGCTAGGCTCTCCGCTGTGAGAGGCTTCCTAATGGGGAGCATTGTTTGCCTGAAGCGTTGATTTCATAAATGGAGTCACAGTTTCTTGGGTTCAATCAGGTAGGTCAGTAGAGCAGAGAAGGCAGGATCTAGTTTTTGGGCAGTGAATATACATTTACTGTTGAAGAAGGTAGAAGAAATATCAGAGGCATTTCCATAGGCTCAAGAGTAGCTAGCTTCCTTGAGTCCCTCCTCAAGTCCATGGTACAGTGAGAAAACACCAGGAAATAAGAACAATAGCTTGAGACCACTTGAAGGCCAGCGTAGGAGTTTAGATGACAGCAACTGGGTAAGTTTACAGGAAAATAATGGTTCTATTATTTACTAGCCCTAGAAAGGTGGCCAAGTAAATGGGTTAACCACTTTAGGCTTCAGTTATTTCATCTATAAAATTGAGATGGTGATACATATTTATCAGAGTACCTTTGAGTGTAATGCATGGAAAAATGTTTTATTAAATCTAAACTGCTGTTCCTGTATACAAAATGATCTTTGACTGTGCAAGGGACATGATCCTAGCTATACTTATTTATTTAGAGATGAAGTCTCGCTCTGTTGCCCATGCTGGAGTGCAATGGTACGATCTCAGCTCACTGCACCCTTTGCCTCCCAGGTTCAAACAACTCTCCTACCTCAGCCTCCTGAGTAGCTGGGGCTAGGGAACACACCACCATGCCCGTCTAATTTTTTGTATTTTTAGTAGAGACAGAGTTTCACCATGTTGGTCAGGCTGGTCTCGAACTCCTGACTTCAGGTGATTCGCCCACCTCAGCCTCCTAAAGTGCTGGGATTTCAGGCGTGAGCCACTGCACCCGGCTTCCTAGCTGTACTTTAGGAGGACACTTCTGGCTATTAGGCAGAGGACTGTACAGACGAAGAAATACTGGAGCAGGAAGTACAGTTAGGAAGTAAGTTACTGAGAGGGAAAGGAGAAGGTGGACGAACCAACTGTGGAGGTAGAACTGACAGAAGTTGAAAGTGGAGCTAAGGGAGAGAAAAGGAGCCAAGGGTGACATTAAACTTCAAGTCTAGAAAATGATGGAACGAGGGTGGGGGAGAGAGGATAACAAGCTACCTGTAAGCACCTATGCACAATTAATAATGCATAAAGTGAGGTGAGGATTTAAAAGAGATTACCATGAGGATTATGCATTGTATAGTGTTTTTATTTAATGGAAAGACCCTCTTGTCCCCATAACAGTTAATATACATGGTAAAGAACACTGTGCTGTACTCAAATGCCAGCCTGCCATGTGGGCATTGCATCACCTCTTTGGGTCTCAGTTTTCTCATTTGTAATTTGGTTCTCCTTCATATTATTGAAAATCAAATGAAGCACTATTAATATACATAAGGCACTTGGAAGAGCCTCTGGATCATGTTCTCATTTCATGAGAGCTACACAACTGACTCCATCCTTAGCATGGCCACTTCCTCCAGTCAGAAAATATTTCTCTTTGTGGAATGAAGACTGTATTAGCAGTAACGCAGGTTGGGCATGGTGGCTCATGCTTGTAATCCCAGCACTTCTGGAGGCCTAGGCAGGTAGATTGCTTGAGCCCAGGAGTTTGAGACGTGCCTGGGCAATATGATGAAACACCATCTCTACAAGAAATACAAAAATTAGCTGGGCATGGTGATGTGTGCCTGTAGCTCCAATTACTTAGGAGGTTTAGGCAGGAGGACCACTTGAGTCAGGAGGCAGAGGTTGCAGTGAGCTGAGATCACACCACGGCACTCCCTGGATAACAGAACAAGACCCTGTCTCAGAAAAAAATAAAAATAAAAGAGTAAAGTGCAAAAGTCTCTATGTATTTGCTCTACAGCCTGCCTGCTGCAATACATATGAAGTATCAGTGTCAGTGTGCTTATCTCAGTTTTCTGATAAAGGAGGTGTTCTGATTTGGGGCAAGAAAAATAACAATGAGATCACTGAGTAGTCTTTACAAGCTACAGGTAAGTCAAGATCATAGGCAGAGCACACTTCCTGGATACAAGCTTTGGTCTTTCCACTAAATGGCCTATCAGGTCAGGCTCAGCAAAGCGTTGTTAATCTTTGTTGCAGATGATGAACTCACCACCTTCCAACGTCATAGGCCTCATCACTGTCTCATTCCCAGGATCTTGCCCTCTTACGATACAGTTCTGTATTTCCTAGCTGAGCTGTCATGATTCACAGAGGAGTGAATGGCTGGAGTTGCTAAGATAAGATAATGGCCTTTTATGTGCAGACACTGTGAATTCTTCTCCACCCCTTGTACAGGGAAGACAATTTAAGTGGAAAGGAATAAATTGCTGGATGTAATACAGTGACCAAACACAAAAGCCTAATAAAAATGTCAGAAGTACAAGCCATAGAATGGCAAAGAACCGTGGAGGCACACTGAATGATGCAAGCTGTCCCTTAGCAACTTATGTAAAGACACAAACTGATGAGACTAAACCATCTGCCTCAGTTGTTTCCTACTACATGAGCAATTTCAACTTTGTAGTAATTTTGTAGTAATATTGTTTTATTTACAAATTAAGCAAAACAAAATCTCTCACACACATAAATGAGTAAAAAGATGGGGAAAGAACTGACAACTAATATAAAAGGTGCTGTAGGACAGCCCTTTCTTCAGGATTTCATAAACAGAATTAATATATTACCGTGAAGAAATTGGTACAAAAAGTCACCTATGCATACAAGTTTACTGATGGCTATTCTTTTTAAACTTAAACACTATCAAGAAAGGACATATGCAAAGATATTAAAAAGATAATGCTTCAAATGCTGTCTCTCGCTTATTTACCATGAAGGATGATTCCGTGGTTCCTTTGTTCTCCTTACCCTTTTCCTTCAACCTATGAATATTTGAGCACCCGGAGCATGTGAATACTGCCTCATGGTGAAGGGAGCTGCATATGTATGTCTAAACCCTCACAGAATGTATAACCTATGGAAGGGATTTGGTTAGTAAGTTAATAATCACAATATAAGGACTAGCAGTTTCTATAATATGTTAGACTTAACCAAAGCAGCACATTTTTAAGTCCCTAGGCTAGAGGTTTGTGGATTCATTATGTTAAAAAGTAAGTCAAAACACCTGCATACGGGAAGGCATCCATCATTTGGTACTGAACAGCAACGTAGGGAAAGGGGTCTCACTCTCCAGGCAGGGTGGTGGCACTCTCTGAACGGCAGCAAGTTGCCCACCTAGGAAACACTGGAGCTAGGATTCAAATTCTGGCAGGTTGTTGCGAGGCCCTCATTCACTCACTCAACCTGTATTTCTTGTACATCTACTGCTACTGACCACGTTCACAATGCTTCCACATTAATTGGAAGTGACAGACAACAACATAAGTAAAATATATACTATGATACAGACACGGTATAGAAACCAAAGGAGGAGAATAGATTGGGGAAGGGGAATGGGAGGGTTTGGGTATTCTGCTCCTTTAAGAAGAGGGAGCCTAAACTAATTAAAAATAGATCTTTAGGCACAGTGAAAGCTGAAGATTAAATGTGTGTGCAAATATTGGGTATAATTTGAAGTAAATTATTTATATTAAGTTTATTTAGTATCAAGCTTTGAAATAGTTTTGATTGAGTCATACTCTAATTTTATGTTTCCGTTTTCTTTTGTATCTTTTCTCTCAATATTAACTACAAATAAAAATTGGTGGCCCCAAAGCAACGTACTGGGGGGAACTAAGAGATGGGACGGTAATTTTCAGTAATGATTAATATTAAGCGTCCTGGTGAGAGGCATCCATCAGGTGTATTTTTAAAAGTTGCCTTTGGAGATTTATAATCATTTCTTCCATTTGTTCTCATTTCTGTGTCTAAACTCTCATATCTAAGTTATTTTGTCTTCTAATACTGGGAAGATTGGTCTTGGCAAAAATACTGAACAAATTAGCTTTGCAATGACTTCAAAGTCCACCAATCATCTCCAAATTGTACATAAAAAGCTTTTGGCTCCAACACCCTCTCTATAGAGTGAGAAAGACTCCTGCAAGTTCACACCAGCTTAGATGATGCACACCTCATTGTGTTGCTAAAGAATGCTGTGCACAGCAGGTGTTCCACAAAGGACTTCTGGTGCTTCAATTGGCTGAGGCAGGGAAGAGAGAGAGAGAGTTAAGCTATAAAATTTAAAGTCCTTAAAATAGTAGTTGAATGGTTTTGTGTGTGTGTGTATGCGCACACACACACATGCGCACAGGCAACACACACACACACACACAAATACAGAAAGCCAATAGTGGTGCTAAGTTAAAGAAATTGTTATAAAATATTCTAAGTTCTTCTATTTTTTCAAGGCTACAACAGATTGCCAAGTTCACCTTCAAAGATGGATTGAAAAGAATAGATTTATAAGCCAACGCACTATTACAAGTCTTACAAGTGACAACGTTGGTACAAAATAATAATAATATATGTCAACCCCATATATCCTCAATGGTCTTTAATAAAATTTCAATCAGAAGTAATAAAAAGTAACTATTCTTTGGAAAAGCTAAAGACTGGTTTTGCTCTCTGGATTAACAAGCATAAATAGGAATAGTTAAGAAAGAAGAGGGGCCTGTATAGTTAAATAACTTTGAAAAACAAATTTTAAAAGGTTAAACAGATTAATTTATTGTAGTATGCCTTTAAGATTAACACACAAGTGTACACTGTAGCCACCAGAGGTGATACGACTTTCATTATTTCCCAACACATTTGACCACAGAACACTTTTCTCTTGAATCACTGGAGAGCACACTGTAGGTATCACCTCTTTGAAATATAATATAAAATTAGTCTAGTACTAAATAAAAGGTATTACACAGTCTTGAGAATTGGGGATAACAACTATACTTTTAAAAACCTAAAACTGAATCATATTATTTTAAAAGAACACCCAAAGTGAGTATCTGGTAACAGATATCACACTGATGATTGGGAGTATAATAATTCTTTGGAAACAACAAAACTTTTTATCAAAACATGTTTACTTGGGTTCTTCAACCCAGGTAGCTTAATTTAGAAAACAGAGAAATATCTGGACTCTAGTGTTGTCGTTTTAAACCACTTTTCTCTTTTTAAATTAGAGTATGGCTTCTAAATGGGAAAGGATTAAAGAATAACATTTGTCCATCTGAATAAAATTCAATTATATTTGTAGTTCATTATTACCCCTCTGCCACATTTACTTGAAGTTCTTCATCTGATTTTGATGGAGTTTCCCATTTTACAGCAACAGAATGATATCTGATGAATCAGAAAAGAACAAAATATAATGTTGGTAACAACAGTGATTCCTGCATGTCATGCTTCCCTGGGAGATTGACAAGAACTAAGGAAAAATTCTTTTCCAAACTCGTGAGGTGAAAACTCTTGCTCTGAAATATGATGATGGATATACTTTGTGATTTTTTTTAACATAATTATTGTAGCTACAAGCATTATTCTTGTTCATACAACTTTGCTTTTCAAACACATTATTTGCTGCAATAGTTTCCCACATCATCTAAATTCCAAGGGATGGTGTGGTGGGTGGGGAGAGGAGAAGGGGTATTTCCTTTTATCAAATGTAACCATGTTGCTTTCTCACTCCCTCACGTTCCTATGTAATAAAAGAAGAATCCAGGGTGGTCACTTGGAGTACCTGATTAACAACTTTCCTTGAAACTATTCATTAGGTGTGGAATTCATTCCCCTTCAAGAGAGGGAGAGAAAACCCACACCAACTCAGAGAGAAGCTCTCCTCTTAGAAACAGACTCCAGATTCCTTTGCCTTCAGGGTATTCAGGTTCCACACATTTTGTTTTCCTCAAAAGGCCAGGAAAATTAATTGTCCAGGGTGCACAATGTATTTCCTAGGGAGAATTACAGAAAATGATGGTCCCTGCTTCAAACCTACTACAAAAAAGATTATAACACAAATATGAACATATAAACCTTTATTAACCAAATCCATTATATTCTCTTGAATTGCCCTGTTCAATTTTTAACTTATTTCTTCATGCTACCATTAGCGACAGGTGATTATTAAAACTACCTCAATTGTACACCACTTACCTCATATTGAGAGATTATCAAGTATCAAGGTCACCACTTAATAAGACATAAACATCAAATCTCCTTTAATCATTTTTTTTTTAACCGACCAGGTGCAATGGCTCATGCCTGTAATCCCAGCGCTTCGGGAGGCCAAGGCGGGCAGATCACCTGAGGTCGGGAGTTTGAGGCCAGCCGGACCAATACGGTGAAACCCCGTCTGTACCAAAAACACAAAAATTAGCTGGGCGTGGTGGCGCATGCCTGTAATCCCAGCTAGTCAGGAGGTTTAGGCAGGAGAATTGCTTGAACCAGGGAGGCGGAGGTTGCAGTTAGCCGAGATCACACCACTGCACTCCAGCCTGGGCAACAAGAGCGAAACTCCGTCTCAAAAAAAAAAGAAAAGAAAAAATCATTTTTTTAACATAAGCCTTCAAACAATTCACCTGTAATAGCAAAGCCATTCAAAATGTAAGCTAATAATAGTAGAGAGAATAATCTCAAATCACTTATCCACAACTTAATTATCTAATGCCCGGTTTATTACCATGAATAATTCCACCATTGTAATTATTCCAAGGCCTGTGAAGAGTTCCCTATAAATTTTGGAAAAAAAAAAGAACACAGATACATTTTGATCTCCTTCCTTTCCCTCAATTAGCTCCAAACATTCCCTAGAGGCTTGGAGGCCTTCTGTTAAATTCTGGGAATATGATGGCGAACACGCTGGGCAAGGTCCCTCTCTTATCTGACTTACTACATTACTTATATGTAAACAAAGAAACTGAGCCTCAAAAAGAAAGCCAGTATCTTTGCTCAGCATCTGCAGCTAGTGATTAGCAGAGCTAGGAATGTAACTAGTAAAAGCCTTTTGACTTCTGATCCAGTGCTTTTTTCACACCTCAACATATATCATCCCAAATTCAATCTCTTGGTAGTGTCTTTCTCGGGCTTAATTTCCAGCTTTTCCATCAAAAAGATATTTATTAGCCAACTTGTACTAGGCTAGATGCTTCATGTGAAACAAAGACAAATAGAAGACAGGAATCTCGGCAAAGTTAATACACAGGTTATGATTGAAGAATTGTATGTGACAACACATTATATGAATCAGGAAACAGCGATACAGTTTTAATGATAAAAGGAAGCAAAAAAAATAAGTACATGCCACTTATTATACGCCAAGTACCATAGTAAACTCAGTTCATTTAGGAAATCATTTACTCCACACAACACTTCCATAAGAAACATACTCCTAGATTCCTCATTTTACACCAGGAAAAACTGAGGCACTTGGCAGGTAATTGAGTGATATTCCCAAAATGACACATTCAGTGACTCAAACCCAGGTGGTCTGAATCAACCACCTGTACCACATTATAATGTACCATAGAATCAATAGCCTATACCATGTTATAATGAAGGATCATGTGGAGGTAACTAAAACCATTGAGAAAGCTTTAGTAGAGGAGCTGAGGCCTATATGAGGAGGAAGGAGGAAAGAAAGAAGTCCAGAAATAATGCTGGGAACTTCCAGGCAGCAGTGGAAAATCTGCTTGCTTGAGATGGCGCAGATCCGCTGGGATAGCATGACAATGTTGAAGAGGTAATGCAGAACTAGATTTTGGTGAGTCATCAAAGCCAAGTGAAAAAGAGTGATACAAAAGGGAGGTTAATTTTAACTAATCACTGCCAAGTACAATACAGAAGTATTTCTAGATATCTTATTTCCCAGCCTCAATACATGCAGTGACTTAAACTGTCAAATATATTTGTTAGCGCAGATTGTATTTAGAAGTTATTCTCATTTTTTTTTTTAAGAGGCAAGCCTGGAGAGTTTATCTAAAATAAATACTGAAATATTCCTTTTTAGTTTCTGAGCAGAGATTTCAAAAAATGAATGTATGAAATTTTAACACTGACTTTCTCTGTGTAAAATGCACAGCATTGACTTCCTTAGCATAAAAGAAACACATTTATCTACATTACATGGAATTTCCTATAATTTCCCTAAATACTTATTCTTCCTCTGTATGTTTCTTGAGCACTCAGTATGCCCACCTCTCGCTTCCCCCTCCACACACCCCCCCCCCACAACTGGCATCACCTGATTGGCTTGGAATATCAGTTGGTATGATAAACTATACCATTTAGAATACCCTGGCTATCTGTTATATTAAATAACCAGGTTTTGTTACTCCTCTCTTTCTCTCCTCTTTCACTCTTTTATACTTCTAGACAATGTTTTTTCGGTTGTTGTTGTTGTTTGGTTTTTTTGTTGTTGTTGTTGTTGTTTTTTTTTTGTCTTGCAACTAACTCTACCAAAAGGTTGGTCCTTATGTAAAGAAGATAAAACGTAAAGCAATATTCCTATTTCTGGGTTTTTGTGACAAGAGGCTGGGTAGAAAAGTCACTTTGGGAAGAAAAAGATCAATGCACATTAAAAAAAAACGAGGAAAGTTTGCAGAAAGGGTGAAACTTGATAGAAGTAAGGAGAGCATATAACATCATACAAAGTGCCTACATAATGCTCAGTAGTGTTTTGTAAGTGAGGGTATAATCCTTAGTTAAAAGCAGGGCTTTTCATTGAGAGATTTTAACAACATTCCATTTTTCCATGCACTTCTTTATCATGAATAAGACAGAGAGTGGGTTTTATCCTGAGGCATTTGAATTTAAACAACAACAACAACAACAAAAGACTAGATAAGCATTTCTGTTTCAGTATGAATATAAACAGTGTATTTATTAAAAAACTACATCATAATGACATGTTCATTTCTGGAGAAATTAAGAAAGATTTTACTTTAACAGCATGTAAATAAACTGGTATGTTTTTTAAGTTTCATATATTTGAACATAAAGCTTCATATCCAGATAAAATGAGAATAAAAAAGATGTAAACTTTAAAGATAGTTTTAGAAAAGTATCCTTGAAGTGTTACTAACTATGCAGCTACTCTTGATGGTACACAATACATTTTCCAAATGTTATCACTCTGCCTCAAGACCATTCCTTTTTGGTTAACCATCTCATAAAAGAGCAAGAGTGAATGAAAGCATTTTATGATGTCTAATATTTGTTATTTCTAATTAAGCGAATTTGAGTTTTCATATTTAATGGCATTATTCTTCCCTATTATGTGTGTGTGTGTGTGTGTATAAACCTCTTTCATCATGATATAACTATATCCAAATTAATGATAAAAATAATAGAATAATGACATAACTTTTAACAATAGAATATGCTTGCATGTGAATACCTACATTGAGGCAAATTTTAAACAATGTAACTACAGTGGTAGTTTAACAGATGCAAAATGTTTAAGTCAGTGTTCTAAACATTTTAAACTTCTTAAGATAAACTAATTAGTAATTTCAAATGTTTTACCCTAAAAAATGTGTAATGTAAATTCAATAATATTTATATACTGTTTACACAAGAGTAGTGTCCAATCAAAATGTATTTTTAATATATTAGTCTAGAAACTTATAAGAACACCAGATTTAAAATTAAATTAAATTAATATTTTTTAAAGGGTCAAGGTTAAACTGTTTGTCTTCCTTAAAAAGTTTATAATGTCTTTTGTGTCTTTACTTACAAAAAAAAATCTCAATGAAACTTGGATATTAAAACCTCCCAGGAAACCAACAATAAAAGCTGCTAAGAATTTCACAAGTTTTTTTTCCCCTTAGGTGTTAATTAAATGATCATTTAACACTGAAATGTAAACACAACATTTTCATCTCCTGACAGCACCGCCTATTATAAATCCGGGGTAATAAAAGTCTTGGTGTTAATGCTCTGAACCAAGTTCCCACAACACTCTAAGATGCCTTGTCGTGTCTAAGGTTAAGCATCTAGACACAAAACAAAGCTTGCGCCTACTCGACTTCCAGTCCAATTTTCCCATCGCCCAGTGACCTAGGTAACACTTTGAGCAATAAAGAATAAATTTAATTTCTCCAGCATTTTGTGAGGATTAGGAACAATTGTTGGCTTGCAATGACTTTTTATCCTTGGATTCTTTTTCCTCCAGAGCATTCCTCGGGTCCTAAAAGAGAATTCTGATGGTTTAAGACATAGAACAAACAGAACTTTAAATTAGGCTTTTTTCAATCAATTGGAACTGTCGGAGGGGAAGCAATCAACCTTTCTCTGTGCTGTTCTCAGCTATTCACATACTTCGAGCTTTAATCTTTCTCTAGTAGAAGAAACCTATCATGATGGGGCAAAGCTATTTTTTCCCATTCTGTTTCCAGACTTACTTATTTCTCTCCTTTTTTTTTTAAAAAAAAAAACACTTAAATCAAGTTGCCATACTTCGCTGTAAACTTTCATTTGGGGGATGTTTCAAGAGACACAGATGTTCTCCTGGTAACATTTCACACCTCTATTCTGTACCCTAGGCCATGGGTGTTGTCAAGGACCAGTCTTTTTACTCTTCATTGCTTCATTCTCGAAGATTTAGTTCCTTTTAAAACTTCCATCCAAAGGTTTCTTATATCAAAATTTATAAAATATTTTAAGGTTAACCCTCCATAAAAAATTCAGTGATTACAATTAACTCGGTTATAGGTAACGTGTAATGAGTGGATATACACCATATATGTATCTATGCTACTTTGAGAAGTATTGGAATTGTGGAAAAAAACAAAACAAAACAAAATGACTTCTGGTTCAAACTTGTCTCATAATGTAACATTATTTAGATTTAAAGTGCTAAAAGATTTGCAATTTTTACTGGATTTTGACATAATTAGTAGTCTAAAAATGCACTGAAAATCACCTATGCAATTTACATAAAGATGACAATGTTCCATAGATCAAATCACATGTACATATTACAAGGCTAACAGATTAATCTTATATTTTTTTAAAAATAAAATTTTTATTAGTAGTGAAAATGTTCCTTAGCAACATATGTAAATCTTCTGAACAACTTTCAGCATACTTCACCTATAGTTGAAGGAGTTTACTCAGCATTTTCTAACATTTGTATATTTCCTTCATTTGTCATTCAGAAAAACACATCATTAAAACAGCAATCTAAATATATGCACTAACATAAATAGTTCCTGAGTCACTGTCTTTTTGTTTCTATCTGTAATTTATTTTATAGATGAATTTTAAAACTATATGAATCATCAACTGGGAGAGCATGGAGAGATCTCATTAAGAATATCCTGGCCCTAATGTACCTTCTGCAGCCAAGTAAAGAGAAACAACACGGTACAAATGCACATTTTATGTCAATTTGCTGCAGTAGGAAAATTAATGTGACTACACATATTTATGTGTTACTACAGTAAGGATAAATGCAAGAGGGCTGTGCAATAGTATCAGGAACTTTGCTGATTGAGGGCAAATTGCAAGGACATCTGAGTGACTATTATTTCCATCTTGCTTGCAATGAAAGGATGACAATAATATAAATATAATTTCTATCATCTTGAAAATTTACAATGTTCTTTTGAATAGGAATTTAAATTGTACTGTGCTATCCCCAGAAGGTAAATAGTATGATCCTTCCCATTTTACAGATAAGAAAACTCGACAACTCGGTTGTTCACTGACTTCCAAATTTAACAGAACTGCAAATATCTGAGTAGGCATTTAAACACTATCATTTTACACAACCTCCCTTAAGATAGAAAGTAATTGATTTCAGTTTCTTAAAACATAACGTAAATACACTAAAATTACCTAAATATAACTAAAACCCTATCAACCCTTATTCCTAGAAATAATGTTTATGTAAATTTCAATCCCCAAAATTGTAACCTTGAGATTGTAGTGGCAATTTCATTATTTACAAACTTTAAAATATTACCTGATGATGTGTATACGATATATTTTTTACATGAACATGATATACTTAAATTCACATATTTGATCACTCTCAATGAACTCTCCAGGCATTAATTTACATAGTATAGGTCAGATGTTAGCAACAGCTGAGGCCCACAAATACCACATATTCTATGGAGCCACATATTTTGTTAGTTTCCCTCCTGAGCATGGATCACAGTATTCTACAAATTCAAGTTGGCAGACCATGAGTACTTGTTGGTGGGGTTAGAAATATTTGCATTTGTGAAAGCAGCCGTTTAAATAAGTACAGCTGAGTGGGGGTAAAAAAAAAAAAAAACCTTCTTGCATTTGATTTTCTTAGGCTATGATCTATGCTGTGGATTTCACACTCAGAAGGCCCACTCTGTATGCTGGCAACAGCAGAAACTGGACAATTGTTGGCTTTCTTTAGCAACAAGTCTATCAGTAATCCCTTTGAAGTAAAAACCATAAACACTAGATCTGGCAAAATCTCAAATATAATCTTAATCTTCATTGGATTTAGAACATTTAAATCACAGGATTACACATTGATTTAAAAAATAAAAGTAAAAGTAGGTCCTGCTCAGGGCTTTGCACTTTTATTTCTTTCATGACAAGTGGTAATGGCTATTTTGAGCTGTGTTCAGATATCCATATATCAAGTCTGTTGTCTACCTATTTGAAAATAAAGTTTTGGTTATACAGTGGTAATCTTTTTAAATGCAATACTCCTCATATGTCTCTATTTTTTAAGTGGCAAAAACAGAGTCCCTTGGGACCAGTAAGTAATTAATAAGTTACCTAAGTAATGAAGGACTTGGTGTTTTAATCACTGACAGTGAACACTTTCCTAAGTTTTCTCTCTCTTAATAGTCAATCTGTTCCCCTTAGCAAAGTATCAGTAGATAATTCAGATAGTGTTTCCTTACACCAAATTAGAACACAGACGCCACCTTCGACAGAACTTTCACCCTTAGCACACGAAGCTCTCTGGCAGTCTCAGCAACAGAAACCAGCGGTAGCTATCATGGCAGTGCGCTAGATGAGTAATGATGTCGGTCTGGCTGAACAACAGTAACCGTAGCAACTGCAACCTGCAATTCCTGCACAACCACTGTCGGATTTATTGTGGCAGGGGCCAAACAGGCCAAGAGTAAAATGAAGCAGGAAACTATGGCACCTGACACCTCTAGTAGTCCACACTTTAATCAGAGCTGGCAGAAATTAATTCAAGAGAAATTTGTACACGGGCTCCTCTGTTGTATCCTGCTTTTATGGTTGACTCCAAGAAACCTATGAGACTAAATCAACATCCAAGAGCTAGGGAGTTAGTTTTATATGACATTTTATTAAATTAAGGTATATTTTGCTTAGGTGAAAAATGGATCATTTTGACTGTGTTGTATCTACTGAAATACTTCAATGTTTGAGAAACCTAGGGGGATCAAACATTTAATTGACCAAGTTATCCTTTAAATTTAATTTGGTTCTCCATTATTTATAATGCTGTCTCAGAGTTACTATTTGCTCATTCAAGTTACAAATCCTGAACCCAACAGAGATTTAATTCAATACATCAAACACTTAATGAGAGCTTCTAAAGGTCAAGCCTTATACTAGACCCTGGGGATACAAGAAAAAAAAAAAGTTTTCATAATACACGTCTAAGTAGCACTTATATGCATAATCATAAAAATAATTCTAAGATAATAACTGATAAGTATAGTAATGGCTATATCTGCGTAGTGAGATAATAGATAATTTTTACTTCCTATTTTCTATTTTTTTCTGATTTTCCTAAATCTTTTAACAATGAACTTGTGTTGCTCTTATAACTATTAAAGAAACAAAACTAAGGCTCCTCCTATGGCAGTGATGGAAAGGAAAAAGACAGCTTAATTATATATATTTTTAGGCTGAACAAATTAATTTATTACCTTAATAAAAAATTAAGTTTTCCTCTTAAGAAAGAAAGTCCCAATTATTATAGTTATCAAAAGCAGTTTTGAGAATCTGAGATCCTATCTGACAGATAATGAATTATGACCCGGCCAATGAAATCAAGCAGTCAAAATCTATTTGTCTCAGGTAAGTATTCACTAGGCCATAAAGAGAGTTCTTGGCCTTAAAAATACCATTCCTAATGTTAGATAATTTAGTCGCTCCAAAACTCACTGGGGAATAATGAATGGCACTTGAGAACCAGAAGTAAAAAGTTTTTATTCAAAGAAGTAGAGAAAATGAGTCCCTGGGACAGATGCAGTTCTTTTGTTTGTTTGTTTAGTTTTGGTTTGGTTTGGCAGATAAAAGTGAAAATGAGTTTCTAAAAGTGCTTTGGATACTTAAGCTTATGTTAGACGTCTCAGTAAATATAATATACTCAAAGAAATAAACCGAAAACCACAAAACAAATATTTATAACCAAATGTCTAACCGCAGTACTACCAATGAAATTCCTCTTTAATGAGTCCAGATTAGTAGTCACAAACTCAACAGAAAGTGTGAGTCACTTACTCCTAAGCCTCTTTTAAGATTACACTTTTCAGGAAGATTTGTATTAGTACTCATAAATTTCAATCAATCATAATCAACTATTTCAAAATTCCCTGCAATCTCTTCTTCAGTTAACCAGCTCCAGATTTCTTTAAAATAATCTCCTCTCCTCTTAGGTTCACAATAAAATGCAACCTTGATTTTGGAGGAGGAGCAAAGGGGAAGATAGAGTCTGTAAGTTAAGAAAACTTCATGCTGGCTTTTTTTTTTTTTTTTAACCTCCAACCTATCGTCCCTTATTTTAGTTTCCCTTTACTTACACTTTCCATCTGTCAACAAGTACTTGTAATTTTATTACACTGTCCTGTAGTTTATGCAGAGTTGGTATTATTTTACAGAGTTCTGTTAATGGACTGGATAAATGGTAATGCTATTTAAACTAGTCTCCTACTCCAACAAACACAGCTGCAACTGTACTACTATTTCTGAGCAAACATCTTGACCTGAACATGTAGTACTCTCTCAACCCGTCCAAAGAGAAATTGGAGCAGACAGCAAAGGAAAAGCATATTTGGCCGCTAGCAGCAACCAAGCGTGTCGAATCATAATTCATATACAGTATACCCTCCTTTTCTTTTATATTGCATTTAGAGTCTGTGAAAAGCATGTGTGCTTCTTCCCCTGGTATCTTATTTTCAGCCACTAGTCAAATGGTGATTATTTATTCCAAAGCTCAAAGAAAAGCAACACAAGGTCCAGTATATCCAACAAGCTTTAATCTAAGCAAACAATGTGAAAAATCAAACTTCTGTGTATAAACTATATATTAAACCAGTAGACTTTTAAATTAGTGATATACCTGGGAAAACATAATGTTAAGTATGAATACAATATACAATAACTAAGAACATAAAGAAATTGAAATATTAATTCGTATCTCAGAACAACCTATACAGAGGAAGTAAATCCTAAATTTGTTTTTTTATGAGTTCTGCATATAGTATGCCTCTACTGCATTAGACAGTAGGGGCAACTATGGCTTGCTTTATATATATAAATTATATAAATGTAAGTGTTATGTCATATATATATAATCTATATAAATTATATTATATATATATTTATATATAATATAAAATATATAATTTATATTATATATAATTTACTATATAATACTGAAATTATACTACTAATATATATTGAAATATAATTTATATATATTACATATATATATATTATGTTTAATTATACTAGTATTATGACAAACTGTCAAAAATATCATATTCTATAACATTTATACTCATCATATATACTTATATATTTTTTATATATATTTATAAAACAATCATATATATATCAACTATCAAATACTTTCCTTGTCCTATCATTTTCCCCATTATTTGTCAAAAATTGCATATCCTTTGCTCTGTTACTTGTCCTTCTTGTGAAAAAACTATGTTTTTAAATGAGCATTATAAAGGATGTTGTGCATATAGGTTTGTGCACATTTTCCCATCTGCTGGAATATTTGTTTCAGGTGAGCTACTAGGCATCTGTATCATATGAAGAAAATGTGAACTTGCACCCTTGCTTTTCATAATTACACTAGCCAGTAGTCAGCTTCACAAGTGTGTGTTCCTTTGTTTATTAAAGACTTCCAATGGCAGTTGTTTAATTTAATTAATAATCACCATCATAAACAAGTGGTCACATGCAGCTTATAACTTATCCTCTCGAGAGAAAAAGCACTCTTAACAATTCACCTAAGTCTAATTCAGATGAGGCAAGTTTCTTAACTAAATTAAGATTCCTGACTTGAGGATGCAAATAAAAATTCCACCTCTAGTTTTCTATGTACACCCAGTGCCTAAATCTGATGTCAAATCTCATGTAAAGAGATACACTTGGTCAATATTGAATGCTAGGCCATCAAGTTATATAACTTCTGAAACATAGAAATATTCACATCTTGTAACCAGTTCCACCTAACAAACATTGCTTTAGCTGTTATTACTCCCCAGGACAAATCCTTTGAGCCAGAAAGACACATTAAAAAATCTGAACACATTTTCTAGCTGCCTGTGTCCCCATTTTCCAACACACATTTAATTAATTAGGAAATGCTGTCATAGGTTTATGGATTCTGTTTCTTTAATTCACTTAAAGATTTCAAGTCTTTTTTCATATAGCTGCTGCACAAAGTTATAAAATCATAACAAAAGATAAAAAAAAATCTCTTAGTCTGCTATGTGATATTGTCAAAGAGGGCAAAATGTCAAGCAGAATATAATTTGCTGATGAGGGATTCTGCAATGGATTAAACCACCTTAAACTGGGGAAATTAATCCAAGTCGCGTCCTTAAAAAATCTCCTCAGTCAACAGTAACTAAAGCTGAAAGTGAAATACTATCAAAACCAATTCTATGACCCTTTCTAGAAACTAAGCATAAATATTTAGATATAATTATCTACTGATATGCATACATATAATCTTTATGGCAAACCTACATCCTATTTCCTTAGTGAAAATAGTTCTTAGATAATTTTTGTTGAAAACGCAATTCCAAAGTTTCTTTATTTGAGTTTTAAAATTTACTTAAATTGGGCCAATTGAGCAGCAGGGAACACAAAAAAAGGAGAGAAAAATATCAGGTGATTTTAACTATCCTTAGAGGCACAAAGTCAGGAAAGACTCTGGAGAGAAGATCTGGTCCGTCAGCTGGGAAATACCTCCCCGTAGTAAGTTAAGGTTGTTAAGGTTTCAGGAGGACATGAACAAAGATCCTGGCTATTCCTGGGGGTGAAGAGTGTGAGAGGACAGTCCTCCTACTTCTGGAATTGATAACTATGTTGAACTAGTAGGCTACAAAGACAAATTCAGAAAAAGGAAATATGCTCACTTTCTCTACAAATAGTACCATATGGGACTCCCACCATCCAGGTGGGGGCTAATGGAGCAATTTACTCTATACATCCTAGCAGTTTTTTCACAACATGCATGTACCTCAAGAATCATTGCTATTTATTTTTCCAAAACTTTGTAGCTTATCTCCCATCTGTACAAAGTCATTCATATGGCTGAAAATCTCATTTTAAATGCTTTCAAAAATGTGTTTTCACTATTACACATTAGGTCAATGCAAAAGCATTCCAGGGAGGAAAAGTGATTCCCCTAATACTCACATTACGCTCCTTTAAGGAATTACTTCCTTTAATAGTCTATGACGTATTTAATATGAAAACCTTGCCACACAGTCATTCATATTGCAGAGGCTGAAATTCTGGCTTTAAAGGAAACATTTAAGAGGAAATTTACAGCCCTCTTTAAATACCTTATAATAATATTTTCGGACTAATAAACACTACTACTTGAGCCCAGAAACAATACCAAAAAAGCTAACATTAAAAATCTCAACTTTACAAGAACACACTGCCAGCTTCCTCTTAAGAGGAAGCACAGTAGCAATTTTCTCCCTTCAGAACTTAATCAAACATTTCCATTAAAAAGTAGGTAAATCTTGCCATCATCACATTACCAAAAATAATAATAATAATCCAATTACCGTATCACATACATAAACCGCTAAATCCTAACCAAATAAAACAACTTAACCACTGGAAAACAAATCATAAATTTCCTAAAGGAAAAAAAACACAAACTTTTAATCCATTAATCTATTGATGCATAGATTCCAGGAAAGCACACAGAAACAGATCCAAAATACATTTAATAAAACACAAGGTACTACCCAAAGCAACAATAACTACTTGTGTCTACTTACAGCCTGTATAGCTTCGCGGTCCCAAGAAACAGCAACTCAGGAAACAGCTGAAGGTGATTTCTGTTTAAACGCCTTTAGAGAAAACAAAAACAAAGCTTATGTTACACAGAAAATACCCAACAATGAGACTGTGATTTGGTAGTGTCATGCCTCATCCTGTATTTCAGAAAAGAATGAAATGACATTCAAGAGAATTCAAGCATTGCAAATCAAAAGTTGGTTACACGTTTTGTTACATGACTCTTTAAAGCAGTTTTTCATTGTGCTTACTATGATGATGATTACTGGGGTCTAAACTCCAAACTCAAAGCCTGTGCAACATCAGTCAACCAGAATATACACAACAATAAAGGATTTTTGTGACTCAGTCTTAGGCGCCTAAGGTAGGTGACTTCAATATCCAGCAGAAATACCACAATAAATGGTGTCTAAAATAATCCATACACAGTCCCAATTGGCCTAAAATCTCAGCCAAGGAATTGTGGGGAGATGGAAATTTTAATTTTGTTAGCTTTTCATTTAGTTGGGAGAAAAAAAAAAAAAAGGCATGAGAAATTGTCGGCATGATCTGTCCCATAGGCAAAATCAGGAGAATACCAACCCAGAGTTCAAACCTCAACCCGCAGCTTCCAATCCTTAACTGAATTTAAGGCTCAGCAGTATAACTAATAGTGGTGTCAAATCTGTTTAAGTAATGTTTTAAAATGTCTAAGTAAATTGGAATGTTGTAAATGTTTTAAAGAAGAGTGTGATTCCAACTCTAACTCAATTTAAGCCCTGATGCTTGGTATGCACACCTGTTAAAGAAAGAGTGGGCAAATACTATCTCTGATGTAGTCATACCCCAATCCCATCTGTTTTAAGTGTACAATTTAACATTTAATTTAAAATAACTGTCTATTTCTCTG
This sequence comes from Rhinopithecus bieti, assembly GCF_001698545.2. NCBI lineage: Eukaryota > Metazoa > Chordata > Mammalia > Primates > Cercopithecidae > Rhinopithecus > Rhinopithecus bieti. Next base: position 5,638,646 of record NW_016804139.1, read on the forward strand.
CTTTTCCCAAATCTAAATAAAACGATAAAGAGCTGATGTAACATTTTGCACTCAAATGACTTACAAGCTGCCTAGCTCGAGAGGGATAGAGGCATATTATATAGTATAGCTTCTGGATATAGTTCCAGAAAGTAATGCCACACTGAGGAAAGCAGAGGTATTTCTTAAATTTTAAAGATAAATATTAAAAGGGACAGGAAAAGAGGGCATATCAATCTTGACATATTGAAAGGGTCATCGGGCCGATGCAGAATTATACTATTTAGTCTCCAGAGGGCAGAAATGGGCCCCCTGGTTGTAACCCCTAAGAAATTCAATTATATAGAAGACCTTTCTAAGAACTAGCTATTAAGAAATGGAAACTCTCAACTCCTTATCTCAAAATGTATTCAAGCAGAGGCTATGAGTTGTGTTTTGTTTTTTTTTTTTTGGAAAATGATATAATTTTTAAAAATCCTGTTTGTAAGTGAGAAGCTAGACCAGGCAAACTTCAGAACTTCTTTCCATTCTAAAAAATGCCACGAAGCAATGATGGCACCATAACTTTATGTGAACTCAGAAGGAAGTTGGTCATCTACAGAAACATCCTCAGGCCCTAATAAAATGCATACTAATAAAAAGTATGCCAAGACAAGTAGGGGCAAATAGTAAAATTAGTGGTAAAAGAGTGAATTTACTTCCCACTTACACCATTTTTTTGAATGAAGCACATAACAAGGTAAAATTTAAAGTCAAATCAAAAGCTTTTATTTATTTGTTCTCTGTTAGGTATGATTTTGAAGAAAGTGTACTTCCAAAGTCTAGCATTATACAATTTCAATGAAATGCAGATTGTTACTTTGTTATATTTCCCTCTAAAAACAGATTACAAATATTTGCAACAGTGGTAATGAGATTTTTTTCTAGGAGTGCAACCACTCTTGGAAGGACCTCCATTGTTCAAAGAGCCAGTTCCAATTTCTAAGACAGCAGAAATGTGCTCTCATGATGTGATCCAAACCACCAGATTTACCAGCCTCATTTGTTATTCTCTAGCCAGAGCAAGCCCCTGGGTCCTGCAGAGGCAGTTCTCTTTATGAAGTGCTTCTCCTTTTCTCCAAATGGTGCTTTCTTACATCCTCTGTGAACCTTCCCCTGATTCTCCTACAAAAAGTTAGTGCTTCTCTTGGCTGTGTCCCCACAGCATCTGATAAGTAAGGGTCCCTTACACTGTGTAACATTTATTCATGTACTGGTCCCTTTCCCACTAGACTGTGAGCTCTTCAAGCATAAAGACTAAATCTTTGTATTCCCTTCCTTCTTCCCTGGCACTTAGTAAGTTTTGAACCATATGAAAAGCCAAAGAGAGCAGCCTGCTCTCAGTCAACATTTCCTAATCTCTGGCCCTTAGTAGGTTCTTAGGAAACGCTGAATGAGAACAGCATTGTGTAGTATTTTGATATATTTCAGCAAGGCCCTAGCATTTACATTTTGTATTAAGCCAACATTCCTCTGGCATTCTCCCTGAGGCACCTGCCTTGAGTTTGATGCCACTCTCTGGCTGTCAAACCTGCTTTCACATGTCCCAGACAGTAGTTTCCTCCTTTCCATTCCATCAACATCCTTGGTGATGTGATTCTCAACATCACCTAGAAGCTGGAAAGAATTCAATGTGTTTAAACAAATTCAGATATATAAGTGACTAACAGCTGCTACCAGCTTTCTTGTTAACGAGTCTACATCAGTATAGTTTCATATATTGTGAGAAAGCAGATTTTTCAGGTTGGATACAGAAGTGTTATTTTTTCTTAATTATTATCCTTTTCTTATTTCCAGTGGTTCCTAATTCACTGTGTAAGTAGTAGCTAACACATATTCTAATTCACTGTGTAAGTAATAAGCTTACTAGGTGATGGCCACTATTCTGAGAGGTTTATACAAGTTATCTCATTCACTCTTCACCACATCCCCGTGAGTAAGTAAAATTCTCACTGCTGTTCTGGAGAGAAGAGCAGAGTTCAAAGACATAAAGCTAGGGCCTGAATGAAGGCGGTGTGACACTAAAACATACCCTGTGAATCACTCTTCTGGAAAAAATACAGTCTAAACATTCCTAAACAATAATTCAGAATAATATAATGCTGAAGCTTTCCTTTTCACCTATATTCCCTGAGGCAAAACATAGATATATTTGATCCATTTCTTAGGTATCTATGAACTAAGCAACTGTAAATAAAACAAAGTTTTATTTTTTAAAAAAGCTAGCTCTGTGTTCAGCTCATGGTTTTAAACACCTGTTGAAAATTAGGTATTTTAAATTTCAGAAAAAAAACGAAAATATATATGAAGCACTCCTCTCTGAATTCAAGTAGTTTATAATTATTTCAGGAAAGTTATTATGAGTGATCTTTATATGTCTAAACCCACCAGATACATTTCTGTTTTTAGGATAAGACAAGGTGGTATCACACAAAAAGGACAGATAACAGTAGGGAATGTGGTAATATGGATACAACAAAACAGTATACGTTTCCTTTTTATTGTCTTTAAAGCAGTATCAAGACACTTTTGGCTCCACTTTTTCTATTCTCTCTTCCATCCATACTAAGGCTAAATGGTTATACAAACATTAACATAAAAAGCAAAACTTTCAAAATATTAAATAAAGATAGGATGCTTGTATAATCACCAGAAATTAAATCCTTAAAGAACTTATTTAAAATCTAAACTTATTTTAAAGACTATTAAGGTATATAACAATTGCTAAACAGAGCTAGAGAAAAAGTAGCCTAGCTTTTAATGTGACAGAAATTTGCTTAACAGCTTGAAGATGATAGTGTCAGAATAAGATCTCTAACATAAATGAGTTGAAGTTAAATCTGATGGTTCCAGAACAGGAAACAGCATGTAGTGAATTAAAGATATCACAGAGGATTATTTATGGGAGCCAACATAAATTAGCTTTGTTAAACAGACCAGGTGAGTCAATTATCACTGTTCAGAGCACAGACACTCAATGGTGTCAAAGAAGAGACAGAGATATAATGATATCTAAGTCATGTGTCCTCACCCCTTGATAGAATCTGCCCATAAGATTCCAGAAACGCTTGATAATTCTCTAGATGCCAATTCACAGTTTCAGAAAGGTGTGTAATGTATGTCTCTGAGATACTTTCTCCCAGGGCAAAGACGAGAAGGGATTCCACTAACTGCTCTGTGCTACCAGCTATTTTTGAGTCTGACTTTCAGAGGAGTGAATGATCTTTCTGCATCGCACAAAACACCACTGGCCTCTCAAATACTGATTCTTAACAATCTCAATTTGAAGGGCAGCCTGAACATATTGACAAACATTGTTTTGAATTATTATCTGCCAGCTGCGTCTGTGACTCTTGTCCTTTAGCAGAGGTTATAGTCTCTTACTTTTTGCAACTTCCACCTAAATTCAATTAATGTTCACAACCTTCCATCTAATTCAAAACATAATATGAGAACAGTTTTACCAAAGCCAGTAAAATTTTGTGCTCCTTATATACTTGTCAGTGTAAATATAAAGTGTTTTTAGCAGTGTGCTAGGTCTGTAATAAATGTTTGATAAATGCTGGCTTAAAGCCTACCATTTCTAACTTCCTATTTCCCCTACATGAATGATCAAGTGTAAAACTATTTAGCCCCCTCTTTTGCCACCTTCTCGGGTAAATTTTGACTTCTCTTATAAAAAAGTTTTTATTCTAACATTTTCAAACCACGGATCTTAAAATTTATTTTGCATTATGTAAATAACATAAAGTTTACATTTTCAGCAGTGATTTCAATGATAACTTAATCCCTTGTATTCCTTGCTAGGGATGTCAACACTTATTAGCAAAATATTCCTCCCTCTTTTGTCCCCTTATTTCCTGGTATTTCTCTACATATTCAGAGAGACTAGGAAAATACTCTGAAATAACCATTGAAGGGTTGTTTACCTTTTCTTCACATCTCTTCTGTTGACCATATACTATGTTAGGAAAAACATTTTTTAAAAATGTAACTATGACTGTAACAAGCCAAATGGACCATATATACACTTTAGCAGCTAAGATAAAATAATTCCTAAACTCAGCGATTGAGAAATAAGAGAGGTATGTTGAAATGCAGAATAACAGTTATTTAAGTGCTCTGTGCCCAGCATTTTGTGAAGCTATGTACATTATCATACTTATTGCCACTATGAGATATCATGATTATCCCTGTTTTAAAGATGAAGAAACTGAAATTTTGAAAGATGAAGCAAGGTGATCAAGATCACTCAGTGGAATTGAAACCAAGGGTTTTCTGATATCACTCTTCCCTAACGTTTCTGATTTCAAAAGGAGAAAGGGGAGCTTATATCTGGTTAGAAACCATAATCAACAGTACAACCAATGTGTATTTGCCTGGTGTTCCATGAGACACCAAGCATCAGCAGATAAAATAAGATGTCGAAGAACAGAGATTTCTAGATAATCCACATTCTGTGCTTTTACTCTAGAACCTCAAACAGCAGCACAGAGCCACTGCTCCCAAACTGTCCATCTGTGTTCAGAGTGTATGGACATTGTAGAGAAGACATCCAAATAATTTTCTGTAAATATTATAGTAAAGCAATATTGATGAGATCAAATCACAGCCCTATTATCAAGTTTTCGTTCTGAAAGCATTTTCATCAATATGCTTTCCAGTCCAGCAGGTAACACTTGGTTTGAAAAAAGGTAACGGCAATATATATGAAGTCCATGCAGAAATGTCTCTCTTTCCATGTGAAGTTGTGAAATTCAGTCTAGAAGACATAATTCAAGCAGAAAGGTATCCAAAAGAAATGAGAGAGGGAATTAAACGTAAAATATTTGACATTGGCTACTTCCACAAATACATTGTAACAGTGCAAACTAAACTACTCATTTCAGGGGAGGTATAAAGGACACAGCATCCAGCAAACACTGTCACAAAAGAGGACCCAAAACAGATGTGGGAAAAATAAACACCCTCACTGCTTCAGAATTCATAAAATGGTCCACAAAGAGCAAACGGGCCTTCTCACCACCATTCAACCTCAAGGCCCATAAAAAACGTTGCATGAGAAACTCTCTCAGATGGATTCAATGTTCTGCTAAACTTGTAACAGTGCACAGGGATTAAAGCTTTCCATGACTAGCATCAGTAAACCTAATTTAAAATCGACCATGTTGCTTATAAATAGGTGAACATTACTGGCATATAATGGCTATTATATATTTTAGAACATTTATATTTTATGCTATGTGCATACTCAGCCTCTGTCACAGAGTTTGACGTGTCCTTTAAAGAGACCTTCCAAGAAAATGACTGCCATGATTTTAAACTTGTGTGGAAAGATACCAGAAAACAATTCTTTTGAGATGGGCTTGCATTCTTTTCCAAGGAGATTAGCACCGTTAGACTGTCGTTCTGTTAAGAAAAGGTATGTGTTATGTGTTGCCTATAAACTTGTCGGATTAGTCAGAAGAGACTAATCCTTGATGAACAGAGAATATGTCCAGATCTTTGATGAACAGAGGATAAATGATGCTTTCTTTCAGACCTGTTCCACAACATATTCTCTACTTGAACTCATGTGTAAAGACCTACAACAAAAACCCTACCACATCATACCTCCTCAGCCTCACTCACACTGTCTGTCCCATGCTTAGGAGTGGTATGTGTATGCAGGGAGAACTAATTCAGCATCACCTTAAACAAATGTGTCTTTTACATACCATCTCATTAGAATGTAGTGTTTAGTCAAATGTAGGCTCCACTGTAAAGGGACTTAGACTTTTCTAACTTAAAAAGAATATTTTCTTTATATCAACTTGGTGGAAAATTTAAATGTCTCAGTTAACAGCTTGACTGCTCAAGATTCCTTACATGGCTTTATCATAATAATATTTTCCGAGCTCATTTTCAAGCATAAATGAGTATCAAATGACAAAGCTAGTGGGAAAAATGTCATTTCAAACCCAATTATACTAACACTAGGAGAAGTTAAAGCAGTATTGGTCTTAAAAGCACACATTTACTAAGTATTGGTGGGGAAAGATGAACACTCCACACGCTTGCCTTTATTATTTCCACAATTTCCTTATTTTAAGGGTGTAAGATGGTTTCAGTGTTCACACAAAGCCTAATATCCAAGACTTTTTAAAGTATGCTACTGATTCTTACCAACATAACCTAGGCATATATGCATTTCACTTTTCAGTCTTAGAGTAAATAATAAAATGTCCCATAACAACCCTAAAATTTTCAAAACTTTCCCATACTTTTGCATTTGTATTATCAAGGAACTTTCAAAAGAAGATTATTTTCACTAGTGGAACCCCGACATGGTCTGGGTCCCCCTAAAAGGCCATAAAATAGAACTGAATGACTGTAGTATCTAATCCCATAAACCGTGTGTGAACAACAGAATTTTACACAAGCCCACAGCGTTGCTGGGTCCCAGTGTTATTTTTTTAACCCTCTAGGACATTATGCAGCCTCAAAAAAATCTCAAATTAATAATTTTGCATGGAGAATTTATTGCAGATATACACAAGTATCTTCCTTGAGGTATATAAAAGAAATATACTTCCTAAGTGTCCTGATCCTTACTGCAGCTTATATGTGACCTTTTTTTCCGAATTTCCACTGAATTAACTGGCCATCTAGGTATAGCACATTTCATTTGAAAATTTTTTTGATTAAGCAATAGGAGCTCTGCTAATACAATCTATATGAGGCACATTCTGAAGGCTTCATTTTCATCCCAGATAAACAGGTACCGCTGGCAATACAGAGCATCCTAGGAAATATGACTCTGCACATGTTAGGTCTGAGAGTGCAAAAACAAACTGTCAAAACAGAAAATAATGTGTGCTCATGGTATGCAGACATGATTACAACTTCCTCCTTTTACAGTGATGCATAACCACATTCTGACAATGATGTGTCATCTCATGTTCCAAGAGAATGAAGGGCAGGGGAGGGAAGGAGCTAGTTAGAGAGGTAAGGAAGAAAGAAACTAAAAGGGAAGAAAAGAAGGAAAGGAGGGAGAGGAGGAGAAAGGAAAGGAGGAGGTATGTTACTATTAACTCCTTGACGGTTTATCTGAAAATGTTGTATTTCATCCACTCTTTGAAAGGGAAAACTATCTTTTATAGCTATAATGCTTTGATTTGCAAATAATGACTTTGTCATTCCATGCTACAATTAAATTCAAATCAACAACATGACTATTTCTTGCAGACTAAAAAGCTGAATTTTAAAAAAGGTACAGATATTTATCTTCTGTTTTCAGATTTTCTATAGATCAAGTTAAAAGTCCATCAACATAAAATAAAATAAAAGAAAACT
>NW_016804139.1:5647430-5740018 GCF_001698545.2 Rhinopithecus bieti
TAAAATAAAGTAGACATTTCTGTGTTTTACTTGAGGTGATAAAAATAGTCTTAATTTTATAAATATCTTGGAAGGGGACAAACCATTTTTCTTCTTATGGATAATTACAGGGAATTAACTTCTGCCCTTTTGCCCAGTGAACCTGAATATGTATTAAGCCTAAAATGAACATTAGATTTTATTATTTCTTGAAAAAAATATTTTTACTTAAAGTGATTATTAAGGCAGGCATGAAAACTTATTAAAATAATTGTTGCTGCCTTTACTAGAGCTTTTGCCTTCAAAATGCAAACGTATCAAACCTGAATAATCAAGACGTGTAAGACATGCAATTCATACTTGGAATTAAAAAGTCTGTAATTTATCTTAATTATTTCAGACAGAGGTTTTGTCTTTTGCAGATATATACTGCAAACATTTTTAAAGTCCTCAAGTAGTATGTAAAAAAAGTATCTTAAAATCTGAAGTCTACATTTAATCTTCTTGGGAAGGAAACCAACTTTGAATGACCACAATAGGACAACACAGTTCTTACTTTCATAATCTTTAGATTATTTTCCAGAATAAATATTTTGAAGCTAGTATAGAATAAAATACAACTGTGGAAAGTATTAACAATAACAATGTTCACCATGCTAAATATCAAAAAGCAAATCTTTATCAGTAAAACATAAAATATTTCATCAAATGTCACTGATGACACACAAAGCACCACCATGAAAATGAAAATAACGATTAGCAAAACTTCTCTCTTCCCTAATGCACCATTAATGCAAATAAAAGTACCACCTTTCTTCCTACATGAGCAAATAAAACAAATCAAATGAAGAATGAGAAATGCTTGTACATCTTGAAGTACCAAAGCAATGATTATCAAGGAAATACATGTCTCAGAAAAGTAACTGTGTTTTTGAGCTTAATTACAAGTTAGAACTATTTATTCAGGAACTGTATTTGTCATAAGTTAGTCTGAAAACCACTGATTCACCCTCCTTTTCTGCAAATTTTCAAAACCTAAGACACGAAATTGAAGACATGATGCTTGAAATTTAAGTGTTTTTTAAAACACAGTTATGTTGTCATAACTTTGGAATTAAAATACTTACAGTCTCTCTAGTTCTTTAAGATCCTGGAATGCTCCTCTTTCAATGGTGCTAATCTTATTCTCCATAAGCTGACTGAAATGCAAAATATAACATGCTTCTTAATGTTACCACTCACCATCTGAATAAATTTCAATTCAGCAACTGAAGACTTGTAAACTCTTTCCCTTTATAAAGTTAAATTTTGCTCTGAGTTGAGATCCAATATCAAATTTAATAATAATATATCTGAGTGTACTCATGGAAGGGAAATAGCAGGGTCCGCACCACAAAACTTAATACCAATGCAGTTTCTCATGAGATTTACTGGTCAAAACTCTGACCCTTAAACTAATAGTGTATCTGAAGAGCAATCCTTCACACTGAAGCTTTGATAGCTTTTTTTGGTACACTGTTTTTCAACTTAACCAAAGAATCAAAATACAGTAATTCATCATACACATACTTCAATTCTGACATGGATACACATCAGCAACTGGAATAATTTGTAATGACCAAAATGTGTCTCTTAAAACTTAGAACACTGAATGCACAATGGTCAAAACTGTATGGCTACTGGGATGTCAATATTTACAATCCTGTGGGTGAGAACAATTTAACATTACATTGACTCTCAAGTGGTGGTTTACTCACAGCTAATTTAACCCACTAATTAAAGAAGTAATCATATTGCAACAATTTTATAGAAGCTACAGAAACACAAAATATAAAAAACTCAAAATATGACCAATGGATCATTATAAACTCTGCTGAAACGTTTGAATGGTTGATTTTAATGCTTGAAATTAGATTTTTGCAAAAAAAAGAGGAATCCTTTTGTTATTAATAATAAAATACAGATCCACTTAAATATTTTAGTTAATTTCAAATCCTAAAAGTATCAAATGTTTCTTTTACTTATTCATTTTGTGAAAACAATTATTCAACATTTTTATATGCATAAAGCGCTTAGGGTATGGTATAACAAAGATCTGAGGTCATTTCTGGATTATTAGTTCTGTGGCATGCTTCCAACCTTAAAAAAAAGCCCCAACTTTTATTAAAGGTTATAGTACAATGATAAACACACAAAAAAGGAAACCATGAACTTTTAAATTTTTTATGTTACTGTCATCAGAATAGTTATAAAAACTGAGACCAGCAATGACTCAAAATATGCAACCTTAAAAAAATTATTAAAAAATACAGAGGATGCACTTACAGAACTCTTAGGTGTCTAAGACCAGCAAAATCTGTCTTCGTAATTCTTGTGATGTTATTTCCATTTAAATCCCTAAGAGAAAAACCAGAAAGTGAAAGTTCCATTTTATTTCTATGTGAACCTGCTTCAAGTAAAGTTTAGAGTAAATCAGAACTAAAAGTTAATTCAATTACTAAAGTAGTGTACAAAGTATGTAGGAAGGAGAAGAGGATAACCTTTAAAAGGATTTTTTAAAATGACTCAACACATTTGCAAAGTTCATTCTTGCTGGCATATGACAAGAAAATGAAGTGGTTACATTATCACAAAAAAGTTTGTTGTGTGTGATTGTTGTGTTTTGTGTATGGGAGAGTGCTTTCCATTTTTGTTTCTATAAGGATTGTATATTAATTTCACAGGTATTCTACTATTTTACTATAATTGTTAGGCATCCCCCCCAAAAAAAGTTCCCTTCGGGAGGTTAAATATTCAATTTTCTCATGCTATTTAGGAAGAAATTGTATAAAAATTCAGAACACTATCCTTAGGTAGCATGGTGGCGAAACTTCCCAAGGCACAGAAAAAAAATTAGTGCCATCAAAATAACTGCACTTAAAAGACTTGCATTTCTAGGCATTTACCTTCCAACAAGTCTGTTTGTATAAAAACTTAACTCTTCATTTGCAGCTCAGGGAACCCCGCTGTGATTGTAAAGTGAAAACTACTAGCAGGGGCAAGAATGGAAATAGTATTCAGGCCCTGACATTTTTGTTCAGATTTCTGCAGCACTTTTCCTTCAGGAGTCACGATCTCCTTTTCTGGCACTTCAGGTCAAGATCTAAACTTGCCCTGGTTCCAATCATTTCAAGTAAAACCAGGCTTTGCTGCGGTTTGAATGCTCTTCATAGAAGCAAGCTCTCCATCACCTTTGACTCTACAACATCACGTTTGAAATCTGTATTCAAACTGTTTCCATGATAGAATTTTACAAGTCAGCACCCAGTAAACTATTTTCTGGAAACTTTTTGTTGATCTCTCATAAGGATGTATATTTTTTCAAGGACCTGAAACTCAATTGCTACGCTCCCCTTCACCCCACCCACCCAAGTGCATTCCCTTTTGTTGAGTAAGACATGTTCGTGCTTAAACTTTAAACTGTCCTGAATGGCATGAAATGACAAATGCTAAAACAGAATTCTGCGTGGCTTCTCTTCCTTTCTACGCAACCCACTTTTCCATGCTAAGCAGAGTACCATGCAGTTGTTTCTAAAATTGTTGGGCTATTCGATATAACATGAATCTCCACCCCCACCCCCAACCCTACACAAATGTGGATCGAATCCCGACAAGGCATCCCTAGTAGAGTCCCGATTTGGCCAGCTCGGAGAGGTGAGGAAGGAGTAGGGGTAACCTAGTGAGGCTGGGGGTAGACAGCCATTTGCAAAGGAAAAGGGGGCTCAACTTGGGCCTTAAAACTGAGGGCGAGAGAAATGGGTTGGATAAGAAGGGCGAGTTGAAGTGCAATGGGCTGCGAGGGTGGAGACGTGCGGGTCGGAGCGCCTCCTCTCCAAGGCCGGAAACCCTTAACACCCCGGGGGCAAAAAGGTCGCGGGAGGAGTCCAGACGCGCTGGCCCCCGCCGGCCTAGCCTCGTGCCCTTCGCTTCCTCCTGGTACACGCGCAACCGCGAGAGCGGAACGTGCCTAGGGCGGCCGGACTGGCGCGGGGCGGCGGCCTCGGCGTTCACAAAGAGAACGGCCTCCATGCTCCACTTCGCTGAACTCTGGAAGCGCCCCACCAGGAGCGCGTGGGCCGTCAACACCGGGTCTGCATTTACTTCTTCATTAGAGACTCGCAGAGACAGGGAGGCGGGGACGTCTGCGGGCAACAGAGCGCGAAGAGGGGAAGGCAGGGGAGCTGCTGCCACGTGAAGGGGCGCAGAAACTGCCAGAAAGGTGGATGGGGACGCAGGGGTTCAGCAGGAAGGGCCGGAGCGGGCACCCGGGCGCCGCAGGGTCGCCGCAGCGGTAAGACCCGGTTGGGCTGGTTCGCGCTGGAGAACCAGCACTAACTTCGCTTAACGGATGGGACACGGTCCTCCCTCGCAGTCGCCCGCTGAGACAAGTCCCTTGGGGCCTGACGCCGTCTTCCCCTCCCCGGAGAAGTGGGGGGCGGAGGGCTGCGCGCGGCTACTATGCGAGCTGTCGCCGTCCTGGGGCACCCTTCTCCCCGCGACCTGTGAGAAGCACTCCCAGGCACTCCATGACCCTTCGCCCCCAGGAGGGTGACACAAAATCGGGGAGGGCAAGTTTCTCTCTTTTTAGTCTCCCTGCTATCCCCTCCGCCCCAGCCTGCGACAAGAGCGGGGACTGGGCTCTGAAACCGACCTGGAGTGCTGGCAATCGCAAGGTGACTCCGTTTATGGAGTCTGGCGAACAAAGTGGCGTCTCACTCGCCCCGGGCATCCTCCAGAACTTGTCCCCTATCTACCCGCTCCCCAGCCCCAGAAAACCAGCCCTCAAGGAGCTGCGAGTGGCGGGACGAGAGCAGGGGAGGGAGAACTAGCGCAGCTGCCAGGGGACCCGCCCCTCCTTGGACAGTGGCCCTTCCCTGGCCAGTGCCCTCCCGGAGAGCTCAACCCCAGGATGCGCATGTGGGAAAGCTAGCGAGGGCTGCCCCAAGCACAGGACCCTGAGCTGCCAGGTTCCTCCAGGAGAGGCAGGGGTGCACGGCCCGCTTGGGGAGAGGGAAAGACTAAGAGCGCATACTCACAGTCTCTCGGTGTTGCGGGGGATATTCCTGGGCACGCTGCGCAGCGCCAGCCCGTGACAGTCCACTGTGCTGCCCGAGCAGGAGCACTGCGCCGGGCACGCCTGTGGTGCCACCTTGTTCAGGATCGCCAGCACTAACCCCAGCGACAGGGACAGCATCTGCCAGCCAACGCCGCGCATCTTTCCCCGCCACCTCCTTCCTCGCCGTCACTGGGGGCTTTCTTTAGCTTTATGCTCCGAGGGAACCGCGCAGTGTCTGAGGCCCAGTGTCCGGCGGGGCTAACAACCCAGAGTGCCAGGGGATATGTGCACAAAATAATATGGAACAAGACAGTAGAGCCCACTGAGGCACACGCCTCCCACCTCCCTCTCCACCCTCCTCTGGCAGAGCAGGAGCTCCCTGGGCAACTTTAGGTCCTGAGGATAAATCAGCCTGGCCAGGGCTGCAAGGAGACCCCAAGAGCAGCGGAGAGGAGATCACGCGTCTTCTGTCTCCCAAGGATGAACTTGGCGGTAAAAGAGCTGGGTCTTCAACGGCCGCGAAGATGCAGGAGCCGGTTGTGGCGGGGAGGGCGGTCCTCTGATCCCACGCACGCTTCTGCAAATCCGATGCCAGTGGGGAAGGTACGAGGCAGAAGAGGGGAGCTCAATAGGTATTATGGCCCCGATTAAAGTGGGGTTCCCGAAGCTAGAAGTCGCGGGAGCCCAGCAGGCCCGTAGCAGAACGCGCGGGGCAACTGGGCATGGCTCGCGGGGGCGCACGGGGCGGGCGCGCAGTTCTGGGGGCGCACGGCTCTGGACTCTGCTCACTCACGCGGCCCCTCCCCCGCCCTCGGCTCCGCCGCAGCCTGGACCGGTCCTCGCGGTCTCCCGATAGCCAAGGATGGTTTACAAACACACATGCACTTCGCTGAAGGATGTCTGGGCAATCCCGCCTCCCGCTCGGCGTCCTTGGCGACGCTCTGCACCAGGACCTGCCCCGAGGTCACACAGAAAAGACAAAAGGGCAGTCGGGCCGCCGCAGCCGGGCAGAAATATCCACTAGTCAGCACCCCGGCGAGGAACTCCAAGAGGCCAAGTGGAGGACGAGAGCTGCTGCGAAGACTGAGTGGGGACTGACTGGGGGCGGACTTAAAGCCAGGCAGACCGGAAGGAGTGGAAAGGCAAAGGCCAAGGTTGGAGGTGTCAGCGTCCTGCTGGGGCGTACTGGAGAATGGCTCGGTGGCAGGTGGGCGGGTGGGATCCGCTACTCCAGGCACAGCCAGGCGGCAGCTGAATGGCAGTCGTGTGTGCGCGCGTCAGCCCCGCTTGTCTCCCGGATACACCGCAGCTCCGCGGCAGACACCTGATGGCAAAGGTGGAAGAAATAAGAGCCGAGTCCTGGAGGGCGCAGAGCCACAGCCGGCCCACAGCGGTCTCCCACTAGTGGTTCTTCCTTCTCGAAGTGCAACTTTTCCCAGGCTTTGAATCCCGTCCCCCAAGGCCACAGTGGCAGTACCCCCGCCGGCGTCGCGACGCCGCCCGGCTCCAGGAGCTGCACCTGACGCGGCGGCCGCAGTCCCGGGTAGTCCTTCTCCTTCCAGCCCCTTCCCCTCTCCCGCTGCTTTCCTGGCCTCCCGCTCCAGGGAGCGAGGTGGGGGAGAGGGAGGGCGACGACTCAGAGCGGGGACTCGGTGGCTCTGCCGACTCCGGAGCCCCTGGCAAGTGTCTAAACAATAGGACGGACGCAGCAGCCCAAGTCTCGCTTGTCTGGAAGGAAGGTAGGTTGTTGTTGTAACTGGAGTTGTTCGCTGGGGCTGACTGGCGCTCAGCGCAGCCAAACAAAAACCCGGCCCGCGCCTCCGGAGCCGGCTGCGGGCCGCGGCGCTCCCCTTTCTGCTCAGCACTCCCGCCGTGCCCAGAAAGCGCGGCAGCTACGGCCTGCGCCTGGGCGCCTCGGCGCTCCCATCCCTCGCCGCCGCCGCCGCCTCCTCCTCCGCCGCCGCCTTCTTTTTTTTAACCACAGTCTGCGGCAGCCACCACCGCCGCCGCGGAGCTCCGCCGTCCGGGCGCTTCCCAAATAAATAACACGAAGTCCGAAGTTGAGCCGGCGCTGGCCTTATATAGCCGCCCGAGCCCCGCCCCTGACCCCGCCCCTCGAGGCCCGGCCCCGCCCCCTGGCTGCGCTCCGGGAGCCTGCACCTCGCGGGGGAGAGGGGAGAGGTGAGGCCAGGGCTGCTAACGCTGGGCGGAGGCGGCGGCTGGCGGCGCGCGTTCCCGTGCGCCCTGGCTCGCCCCCTCACTCCCACGTCCGGGCAAACTTTGCCCGAAGAAGGAGCCACCCGAGCCCCAGCCCCCAACTCCTTGGCCCCAGAGGTGACCCGGGCTCGGAGGTAGTCGTTTGCAGTGGCAGAATCGGGAGAGGGCGGCTTTGAACGCGGCTCATAAATAAACAGCCCTGCCAGTGCCTCTCCTGCAGCTTTTGCCATGCGATCCTTAAGGGGGCTGCTCACTGTTTGCAGCACAGCAAGAGACAGAGAGACAGAAACAGAGAAATTATGATTTAAATTTAAGAAAAATCCTACCGAAATAGATCTGCCTGCGCTTACAGACACACACGTGTATTTTGGGGAGCTGAAAAGTTCAGTTTTGCAAGTTGGAAAACAGCATTTTAAACCTTCTTGCTTGCCTTTCTATCTCCAAGCCACCCCCTTCCGTTTAACCCTTCCTTTGTAGACACACACTTAACCACACCATGGTCAGTTGATGTCTTGGATATGCAATATGCTCACAAAACTCTTAAGGGCTTCACTGTATCTGTGTGATTTCTACTCTCTTATGAGAGAAAGGAGGGGAAAAAATAAATCCCTAGCAACGCACATTATACCAGAAGGTTTTCTTTATTTCAGGGCAGTTCTAGATTTTTTTTTTCCCCCACTGTGTTTTGAAAGAGAATTTCCTTGTTTCATCTTGTCTCTTTAGTGTGACGTACGTCTGGCAACAGCTGCCTCTCTCGCCCCCCTTTCCCCCCAGCAAGAGCCAATGTCACTGTAAGTTTGAAATGACATCTAAATGACTCTACTCCTTCTCTTGGATTTAATATGCATCATCTTGTTGTTCTTCCTCCCGTTTCTACTTTAAGAAGCTTTCCCTGGAATCTGTGCAAGTCCCCGCCTAATACCAGCCTCAGATTATAGTAGTTATTTGTATAATTATTAGAAGCTTCCTTGAAAGCAAGACCTGTCCGACTCTTTGTATTTCCCAGCATCCATGTCTGTCACATAGTAGGTTTCCTCATAAGTAACAGATTTATTTAACTCAAGAATATACACAACCTAAAATCTCTGCAATATCCTCATTAACGTTTTTCCTAGTTAACGTTTTCTAAGATGTCCTTTCATAATGGCTACCTCTACTTATCTCATTTTGCCTGCCTGGGAAAACTTAAGGCTTTTCGAGGACATGCCCAAAGGCAGGGTACCATCTGATAACTGAATTGGAACTCTTAGGATTACTCATTTTAATGCCACAGATTTATATTGCTCTATTCTTTTAAAACTTTCAAAAACATTTGACATTTATTAACTCATTTGTCCTTCTAGATTTTAGCTAAAAGGTCTGTTATGTAACTTCCTTGAGGAGAAGAAAAAAGAAGCCTTTGTCACATTTTCTTGTAAGGAAAATGAGATAAAGAGCAAGTACCTGTCATTGAGGAAGGAGCTCCCCCAACCCTCAGTGAATTTTCCTTAGTGTGTACCAATAAATTATGTGGTTAAATATAGTTACTGATACACTAATTTATTTAATTTCACAACTTTAATACCTTGTCAGCAACAAGAGGTATTTGTGTTCAACTTTGTGCACCACATAGAATTGTTGTTCCATATTTTAATTGCAAGAACATATCCTGCATTCCAAATATTTATAAATAATATTATTGATATTGTCACATAAGTGAAATTCACAGACATAAGTTCAAGTTTGATTCTATCTCTGATCACTTTCTGTTTTGTGTAAAACCAGGGAGAAACTAACATACATAGCAACATGCCTACAGAAACTTTTTTTTTAATTTGATGCCATTTTAAATAAGAAGCTATTCAGTGGATTTCATTCAGAAAAAGGAAAGACTAATTCTTGAGAGACATATCTTATTATTTTTTCTGTCATTAACTTTTTAGTTGATAAGGGGAATTTTATACATAAACAACCAGGTCTCCTGTTCTTTAAAATATTACTGTATTATTCCATTAATATTACTGCAGGATGTTTGTTGAGGGCCTTGCAGGCTTCAGTAACATTAACTTCTAGGTCTTAATTCTTTATGGATTATTTTGCTCCCAAATGAATTTCTGAATTTCTCTTTGACTGTTAAACCCAGCCTGAAGAAAGCCTTCTGTGGTGCCTCTTGTCACCACATGAGGTCTCCATAAATCCTGACCTGGATTAAGCAGAAGTGGAATCCACTATAGCCAATATCTGAGTCTCCTATTATCTTGCAAAAAAAAAAAAAAAAAAAAAAAAAAAAATCCAGTTCCTACAATAATTTGAAAACAATGTTGACAATCACCTATGCAGCAAAGAAATAAAAAGCATTGGAATAATGTGTGGGTTATTAAATGTCTAATAAACTTTGCATTTTTTGAAATAAAAAGGTTGTGAAGTTGGGTTACATGGGAAAAGAGAGGAAGAAAAGAGAATTTATGAAAAGAGATAAAGAAGAGTAAAATTATAGCTCTCTGTCTTTTTAAACAAAGGTAGGTAACAGTAATTGCACTGATCAAATTCATGAAACTTACATCTTAATTCCTTGAATTTAACTGCCTTCACGTTACTATTTTCCATTGTTGCAATATGTGTTCATTTTAATTATTTGATATTTCTTTCATTTTAATTATCTGACATTTCTCACAATATCTTTGTATTGGAAACGTAGACATGGAACCCTAATATAATGGAAATTAAGATTTAACCAAAACTTGTTTCAAGCCTACTAAATTCCAAGCTATTTGATAGAGTTACATCCACAGTGATGGTTGCCATTTCACTCCTTACAGTAGAGGATGTTGGTCTTCATGCAAGTCGCAGCTTATTAAATGGCAGAGCTGGAACCAGAACCTAAGTTCTCTGATCTCAATTCTCAATTGGTTCTTCTTCACCCAGCTGTATCTGTGGATCCACTGGAACTCATGGGGATCAAGGAATCTACAGATCCTCAGGAATGATCACCCTCATACAGGAGATGGTCATGTCTCTCTGCACACATTGCTTAAGAGCATCTAGAGGGAGCAGTAAAGAGCTAGGGTCCTCAGCACCAGCACTCCAAGGATGCTGAAACCTGACCTGCTTCTGGACATAGCTTTGACTTTGAGATGATTCCCTAGGTGAGTGATTCTCAGCATGTGGTCCCTGGACCAGCAGCATCATAATCACCAGGACTGTAGTTGGAGATACAGCTTCTCAGGCCCTAACTCAAACCCACAAAATCAGAAAATCTAGAAACAGAAGCCAGAAGGCTGTGTTCTAGCAAGCCCTCCAAGAGATTTTGATGTTCACTAAAATTTGAGATCCATTACTCAAGAGCTGCTCTGTGTTTGTATCTGAGACACGTTAGTATGGAGAATGAAGCAGCAAAGAATAATAGATAACACCTGCTGAATTGTCTTCAGCTTCTCTTTCCTGGGGGTTGACAATTGCACATTACTGATTACCTCTAGGGGGCACCAAAATATTTTGATGTACAGCTCCACAGAGGTAATAAGACTTTATTTTCCAACGAAATGGCCTTCAGAAGTGGAAAGGGCTTCCTAGTTATTACATCAGCAATCTGCCTGAATATGTCTCAACCCATTAAAAAATCTGTTATATTTATATGGATTTTTTCCAGTTTAATACTACTTTTGTATGGATGCATTGATTCCCATTTCTCATGATTATTGTGAAAATTAAGACAATATTTTTCAATCTAACAGCACAGGGCCTGGCATAGAGTTAGGTGCTTATTAAATAAAGGGTATTTCATGATTACTATTAATATCTGAAAATTTCTAAAATATTATATTTGTACTGTAAGAATAGATAACATATTTCCTTTAGTTATTATTATGATCCAATAGCTTCTTGTATTGAGTCCTGGGAAGGGCTGGGCAGAGGGTGATACTTTACAAGGAGAACAAGTCAACTCACAGTAATCAAGCCCTGCCCAGACCTACAGTATTCCATGAATAAAAGAGTGGTGATAGATATAATTAGTTTCGTGCTATATGCGTCACATAACATAAACTAATCTTTGAAGAGGTAAAGCTGGTTTCCCGCTGCCATAATAACTGCTTGTTGATTATGCAGTGAAATTAAAAGGAGAAGTTCTGAACCTTGATCAGCTGATAAGTGGGAATACATGGGTAGCTTTGGATATGCCACTTAGATCTCGCCTTAGTTTCCTCGTTTATACACTGTTGGGATTAGACCAGTTGAATCATAAATCCATCCTTCTGTTATTAGTAATAATATAACTATATTTATTAAGCAGTGTCCGTGTTCCAAACACTGGGCTGGTCACCTTATATATCTTAGCTTCTTTAATTTTCACAGCAATCCTTTGACTTGGAGACTATTTTTATCCTTGATTTATAGTGAAGAAAATTGGGGTTTACAGGAATTCATTCAGTTGGCCATGTTCATGCAGCTAGCAAGTAGCAAAGTAGGCACTAGAATTCCAGTTCAATCCCAAACTCTGTTTCACAAACATTGTGATACCCTACCTTTCAAATTCTATGATTTGAGTACACCATGCAATGACTTGTTCTATATATAATGAAGACAAAGATGTATTGGGGGAGGAAAGAGTGCAGTGGTTTAAAGTCACATTTGAATATTAAATGTGTAAGATACTTGAGCAAGAACAAAAGAGAATATGCTGATAATAGAAAAATGATACTGGGAAAAGTAAAGCAAAAGTTAGTTAATACTTAATGCAGGTTAAAAATATATTAATATCAAAACACCCAAAGGAAAATACACAGTAAAATTTGAATAGTTTTATGAGTTTCAAACAAATTTTAAATTGTTGATTTCCTTTAACAGTTGAGGAGAAGGAAATACAGTTGTAAATGATTTTGAATGGCCTAATCTTTTGACTCTACTAAGTCTAATAATGTGCGTCTTGGATTTTCACAGAAAAAAAGAAAAATCTTTCTGGGTTACTTGGAAGGAAAGGAAAGGAACTTCTCACACCTCCTGCAGGCTTCTTCTGCTAGATTGAAAAAGGTTGACCTTCCTCCTACAGGGTCATAGTATCAGGCTAAAATTACAAAGAAATGTACTCTAGTCTAATAGAAACTCAAAATAAATATTTTCAAATCCCAAAGCTAAATATTTTATATTGTAGATAAAAATCAACTCTGATTAACAGAGGCAGTTCATAACCACTATTGAAAAAATATAGTTCAAAGTAAATGCCTCCCTGATAGCCAAAAAGCCATTTTCTCATACAAAGAGTCTCATTAGTATCTTAGTACAAGAGGTGTAAAACTTTTTCTGTCAATAACCAGCTAGTAAGTAAGCACTTTAGGCTTCATGGGCCAATAGGCAAAAAATCAAGACCATTATGTACATGCATAATCTATTAAAGAGAGAAAACACATTTCCACAAATGTCTTACTGATGTAATTAAGAACATAACAATTGATTATAATTTTGGGGTCAGACATGTCTACTAATGAGAATTATGGAATTTGGAGGAGAAGGATAACATTTTATTTAATTAGGTTTCAAAGTAAGTGTTTCAAATGGATTGCAAAGTTTCATATTTTATAAGCCATGTTTAGCTTACTAACTGTTCAAAAACATGCAGTGGGTCCAATTTGACCTGCTGCCTGTATTTTGTAGATCCCTGCCTTTGTCCAAAGATGTGATTATCAATGTACGAGATCATAGTTTGCTAAGGGGTTATGTTAATATTCAAAGGGATGCTGTAAAGATAAGAGTTCTGAGCTCCAAAGTGGCTGCTCTGTGACAAACAGTAAATGTCTTCCTCAGTATTATCTATCAGCTCTCCCTGTTTCTGCAGCTCTGAAGTGCAATTCTGCAAAAGCATTTAAAGAAAATTTAAATCCATTTCATTTTAATACGAAATAAATTAGTACAAGATATGCTGCCTATCCATTTCTTGCATGTGAGCTATGCTTATCGGTTGAACCAGATGGTCCTCATGTATAAAATGGAGATAACAATAAGTAACATTTATTAAGTATTTATTGTGTGCAGGCATTATCCCGAGTGTTTTCCTTTATTTTCCCATTTAATCTTCCTTGAAAACTGCATTACCTTTGAGATGAGAAGTTGAAGTTAAGAAACTTGGTTAAGGCGTCCAGCTAGGATAGGGTAGAGCTAGAATCTAAACCCAGGAAACCATGGATCAGAGCACTGGAACACTCACTAATTCATGAATCAAAGGAAATGTTTGATAATAAAATGAAAACAGTGTATGTGAATGAATTAAACAAACTGTAAAATAAAATACCAACATTTCTATTTGCATTATGATTATTATTTTAAATTGAAGATAGTGAAAGCAAAAATTATATACATTTAGTCAAGAATCACTGCACTGAATATAATGACTTTAGCCAACTCTTCTTATCCCTTTCTTTCCATATTAATAGGATTATTTCATTTCTCTTTCAAGATCTGATATACGCTCTCCTTAGTTACATAAAACCAAAGGAATATTTTCCCACCAAAACATGGAAATTCTAAAATGTCTGAGAATTTAATAAAAACCATTATAGGAAGAAGAATCTCCAAATATACACAGAGAAGTTTAACTTTTCAGTAAATACAATAACTTCATGTCTTGTTAACAAGGGATATCTTATTTTGTAAGAAGAATCAATTCATTAAGCTGTGCTTTCTTTATTGTAATTATGAAATAACACAACTGAAAAATGTTTCTAAGTATGATTCCCCAGAAATGCCATGAGAAATTATGAAAAATGAAATGTGATTTATAATGATATTTGAAAAAAGTGTATACATTAAAGTAACTTTTAAAAACGTTTTCATTCATTCCAAATCGCTTTATTTTGTGATTAAAGTAGATAATATAGCTGTAAGTCTATTCAGGATCACAGTCATAACTTTTTTTTTTTTTTTTTGCCTATACACGGGCACACATTTGTACAGTTGTGTATGTGATTCACTTACATATATTGCCTTGTTTGGTGACATTGCAAGGATCTTATTAATTTTAATTTTTCTTTCCTAAACTGTCATATTTGGAAAATAAAACATTGTGTATTATCTACCTAAAAGTAATTGCCAAGATTAAAATAAGTAAATTAGTAAATGCACTTGGAAAGCTCAGTTCTGGAACAAGATGCCATAGCTCATGTTTGCATGCTGCATTCTTCTATCTATGACTGAATGCCCTGGAAATAATTCAGAACATAAGGATAATAGGACTCAAACAGCTGAGAAGAAGAAATATTGAGTAGGGAGCTTGTGAGTATAAAGTGAGTTCCCTGAGTTTTCTTTCTATCTCCCATAGTGCTAGGAGCGGGCAAGCCCAAGAGAGACCTGGTGAGGAGCCCAGCACCTTCTCCATATGTAAGAGACCAGCTGTTTAACATCTATCTCAAATAGCAGCTTCGAAGTTCCCATAGTCCCAGCCCAGTGTCTCCCTGCCTTCCATTCAGTGTCGTAAAGAGACCTAGGCCCAGTTCTTATAGCTCTCCACTGCCCCTCCCCTACCCTCTGGAAGAAGATAACCTAGGATATTTCTTCTGACCCTGCAGGCAGCACCAATCGGAATTGAGCAGGGGCTCCAGCAGAACCAGGATAGCAATTCCAAACTAGACTGCCATTGGTCACTTAATTCCAAAACTAAACTGTCATTGGAATTAAAGCCTACAGAAGTAGGCCACAGCCTACATGCTAAACCTAAAAATGGTGAGTACAATCAAAAATAGAAGGTTTAAATAGGAGCAGAAGTCTCCTAACATAGTAACCAAAATGTCCAAGATATAATAGAAAAATCACTTGTTGTACCAAGAACCTAGAAAATTCACAACCTGAATGAGAAAAGACAATCAGGTGATGTTCAACTGATGCCAATTGGATGTTGGAAGAGGATATCAAGTCATTGTCTGATTAAAAAATATATATAAGATAATTTGTCTTACCAGAAGAACTATCCTAAGAAAATGGCTAAAGGAAGTTCTCTAAGACAAAAGGAAATGATAAAATAAGGAATCTTGGAACAACAGGAGGGAAAAGAATAGATTGCATACACATATAAATAAATACAATATATTTTCCTTCTCTTGTGCTTTCTAAATTATGTTTGATGGTTGAAGCAAAATAATAACAGCATCTTTGTGGTTCATAATTTATGTAGAAGAGATATTGAAGACAATTTTAAACAGATGAGAGTCGAGGGGTGGAAAGGGAAGTCAAGTGTCCACATTTCACTCAGTCTGGCAGGATATCAACATTATTAGACTGTGATAAGTTACATATATACAATGTATGCTTAGAACAACCACTAAAAGAACTTGTACAAAGAGACACACTGAAAGACACTAGAGATAAATCAAAATGGAATGCTAAAAGATGTTCAAATAACTCACACAAGTCCAGAAAAATTTAAACAGAGAATGGAAACCACAGAGAAAAGTAGAAAACAAATAATTAAATGGCAAACTTAAGCCTTAACACATACATTTTTACATTAAACGTAAGTGATCTAAGTGCAACAATTAAAAAATAGATTGGCAGAGATTAAAAGCCATGACCAAACTCTATATTGGCTATAAGAAACTCACCAAAAATACAATATAGGTAAGTAGAAAGTAAAATGATGAAAAATATAAACTATACAAACATTAATTAAAAGAAGCAGGTTGGAAGCCAAGGTGGGTGGATCACTTGAGTTCGTGAGTTTGAGACCAGCCTAGTCAACACAGTTAAACCCCATCTCTACTAAAAAAAAAAAAAAATTAGCCAGATGTGGTGGCACAGGCCTGTAGTCCCAGCTACTTGAGTGGTTGAGGTAGGAGAATCGATTGAACCCAGGAAGTAGAGGTTGCAGTGAGCTGAGATCGCACCACTACACTCCAGCCTGGGTGACAGAGTGAGATTCTGTCTCAAAAAAGAAAAGAAAAAAGAAAAAAAAGAAAAAAAGGAAAAGAAAAGAAAAAGAAAAAAGAAAAAACAAGGAAGGTAGCTACAGAAAGGAATATTACATAATGATAAAAAAAAGGCCAATCCATGAAGTAAACTTGACACTTTAAAATGCGTATGCATTATTATAGAGGCGGAAATAGATTAGTGTTTGAAAAAGGCTAAGGACATGCATTGGGGAGAGTAGGTGTGACTGAAAGTGGGTAGCATGAGGGCACCTTGTGGGATGATACAGATACATTTCTTGATTGTGGTAGTGGTTACATGAAACTACACATGTGATATAATTGCACAGAGCTATACACACACACACACACACACACACACACCCCACACAAATGAATTCATGTACAACTAGCAAAATCTGAATTAACTCTGTGGATTGTACCAGTATCAATATTCTGGTTTGGATATTGTATGCTTGTTAACATCAGAGAAAGCTAAGTGATGAGTGCATGGGACCTCCCTGGACATTTCTTTGCAACTTCCTGTGAATTAAAAAAAATGTTTTCAATTAAAAGTTAAACAACCAAGCACCTAAATTTGTACACTTTAGGGGTAAAACATAATTGAAATCACAAGACAAACTAAAAGGCGTTATTCCGAAACCCTGTGGAGGGCTAAAGATTGCTGCATTGGTACTGAGGGATGGGGAAGGAAAAGTCCTTAAGGATTCACAGGTATGGGCTTTGGGTTATGAGCTGTGAGGGAGGGGTAAGGAAGATCCAGAGAGGGGAACTATTTGTAGAGAAGTGGGAAGATTGAGATATGAAGGTGGCAGTAATTGGAAGAAGGGGATAAGAATTTGAGGAGTGTATGAGTGTGTATATATAAGAGAAGAACTTCACAGGGATTTCCAGAAGGGAAAAGGATATTGACCATTATGAGTGAGAGTATGGGAACCAGAAGCATGCTGTGAGACCGAAAGGAAACATATGCACAAAGAAATAAACAAGAAAGCAAGCTGTGGTTCAGTCATGTGGGGAGGAGGAATTTTATAGATGGACCAACAGCTTTCAGTGAGAATGTATCTTTAGCTAGGACTCCTCACATCTAGAGGTTATTCCTTAAACATTCCCAATTAGCTGGGGACTTGGGCAGGTCATTTACAGTAGGTGAACGTCTGGCTCTTGATCTATAAATAATGAGGATGCTTATATAATTGCTAATGTCATTCAAGGTATGACAGTCTATGATTTTATTGCCACTATATGGAACAAAGAAGCAAAATATTTTAGATGCTTTCTTTATTTGAATGTTGATGATAACAAAGAGTAAAATGTCTTTGATGGTTTGGGAGTTCTCACTTCAGGCAAAGCAAAACATATGCAAATGCTTAGTTGAGGAAATATAGTGGGAACTATTAAAAGAAAAGAAATCCTGGGCAACATGGTGAAATCCCATCTCTACTAAAAAATAAAATACAAAATTAGTTGGGCATGGTGGTGCATACCTGTAGTTCCAGCTCCTCTGGAGGCTGAAGTGGGAGGATTACTTGAGCCCAGGAGGTCAAGGCTGAAAGAGCACTGACTGTACCACTGTACTCCAGACTGGGTCACAGAGAAAAACCCTGTCTCAAAAAAAAAAAAAAAAAAAAAAAGAAAGAAAGAAAGAAAAGAAAAAAGAAAATGTATCTGAATTAAAAGCATTAGTTACATGGTGCAAAAGAGCAATGTTTAATGACACTTTCATATATATTTTATAATTTCATCTTCATCAGAATAAGGATGTAAGGCAGTAATTATTATTCCCACATTTCAGTAGAGAAAGCTGAGATTCATACAAGTTAAGGACCTACATTAACTAACAGAAGTAGTTATAGGCAACGTCAAGAAGGCTGGTCAACTCTCCTAATTTCTGTAATAGTTTGAACAATTTCCAAACAGGCTGGAATACACAAAAACAATGCTAGTCCATTACAAGATATTACTAAACACCTAGTAGAACATCTAAAATGAAAAATAGTGGCAATAAAGTGTTTGGCAAGGATATACAAAAACTGAATGTATACATCACTCATGGAAATTTAAAGTGGTATAACTACTATGAAAAAATAATTTGTCATGTTCATAAAATAGTAACTCTAAATATACACAGACTATACATTCCAGTAATCACATTCTTGTATATTCATCCCAGAAAAATGAGAATTTATGTCCACACGAAATTCTGTACATACATTTTTGTGGCAGCTTTATTTGTAATAGCCCAAACTGCAAGCAGACAAAATGGCTTACAATAGGTGAAAAGTTAAGCCATTTGTGGTACATCTATACCATGGCATACTACTCAGCAATAAAAAGGAACAACACATTGATAAACACAGCAACATGGATGCATCTAAAAACACATTATGTCGAGCAAAAAAAGTTAGTCTCAAAAAGCCACACATTCTATGGTTCCATTTAAAAAACTTTCTCAAAATGACAAAACTACAGAGGTGGAGAACAAACTGATGCCTATCAAATGTTGGGACGGGTTGGGGGAAAGGTGCAGATGAGTCTATGTAGGGAGAGCACAAGGCAGAGCTTTGTGGTAATGAAATACTTCTGTGTCTTGTTTGGCATAAAACTATAGACACACACTGTACTGAATGTGTTGGTATCTTTTGATATTATACCATACGGGTTTTGATATTGTATTATAATTATGTAAGTAATCATTGGGGAAAACTGGGTGAAGCACACCCAGTATCTCTTTGTACTACTTTTGAACATTTCTGTGGGTCAATAATGATTTCAAAATAAAAAAAGATAAAACCAAACAATTTTAATGTCTAGAACAGGCTATAGTATAGTAGTTAAGGGCACTGACTTTGCAGTTGATTTGCCTAAGTTTGAATCCAAGTTATACAACATAATAGTTTTATGGCAGTGACTTAAATCAGCCTCAATTTTCCTATCTCTAATAATGGGACCAGAACAGTACCTACTTTATGGGATTGTTGTGATGCTTAAATGAATTAATATAAGTAAGTTGCTTAGAGTAGTACCCAGCACCTAAAAAACTCTCACTAAATGTTATCTATAGGTAAATTTTATATTATGGCTCCGGTGAATCTTATAAATGCTATTGTTTCTCTATTTTCTTTTAGTACTAGGAAGCAAAAAGCTAAATTTTGGACATATTGTTAGATATTGTGCAAAAATTCACATTTCTGCATGCTAACCATGTGACAGTCTTAACTTTATTTTCCTAAAAAAGTTTCCTAATAAATGTTGGCTATTTCTCAACTCATCTTTTTCTAACTGATTTCACTTTATAAATTTTGACACACATTTCTGAATTATTTGTGGAAATAAGACAGGATCTTAATAATCAAAAATAAAAAATTAAGAGAGTTTAAAAGNAGATACATTTCTTGATTGTGGTAGTGGTTACATGAAACTACACATGTGATATAATTGCACAGAGCTATACACACACACACACACACACACACACACCCCACACAAATGAATTCATGTACAACTAGCAAAATCTGAATTAACTCTGTGGATTGTACCAGTATCAATATTCTGGTTTGGATATTGTATGCTTGTTAACATCAGAGAAAGCTAAGTGATGAGTGCATGGGACCTCCCTGGACATTTCTTTGCAACTTCCTGTGAATTAAAAAAAATGTTTTCAATTAAAAAGTTAAACAACCAAGCACCTAAATTTGTACACTTTAGGGGTAAAACATAATTGAAATCACAAGACAAACTAAAAGGCGTTATTCCGAAACCCTGTGGAGGGCTAAAGATTGCTGCATTGGTACTGAGGGATGGGGAAGGAAAAGTCCTTAAGGATTCACAGGTATGGGCTTTGGGTTATGAGCTGTGAGGGAGGGGTAAGGAAGATCCAGAGAGGGGAACTATTTGTAGAGAAGTGGGAAGATTGAGATATGAAGGTGGCAGTAATTGGAAGAAGGGGATAAGAATTTGAGGAGTGTATGAGTGTGTATATATAAGAGAAGAACTTCACAGGGATTTCCAGAAGGGAAAAAGGATATTGACCATTATGAGTGAGAGTATGGGAACCAGAAGCATGCTGTGAGACCGAAAGGAAACATATGCACAAAGAAATAA
This sequence comes from Rhinopithecus bieti, assembly GCF_001698545.2. Taxonomy (NCBI): domain Eukaryota; kingdom Metazoa; phylum Chordata; class Mammalia; order Primates; family Cercopithecidae; genus Rhinopithecus; species Rhinopithecus bieti. Next base: position 5,667,714 of record NW_016804139.1, read on the forward strand.
ACAAGAAAGCAAGCTGTGGTTCAGTCATGTGGGGGAGGAGGAATTTTATAGATGGACCAACAGCTTTCAGTGAGAATGTATCTTTAGCTAGGACTCCTCACATCTAGAGGTTATTCCTTAAACATTCCCAATTAGCTGGGGGACTTGGGCAGGTCATTTACAGTAGGTGAACGTCTGGCTCTTGATCTATAAATAATGAGGATGCTTATATAATTGCTAATGTCATTCAAGGTATGACAGTCTATGATTTTATTGCCACTATATGGAACAAAGAAGCAAAATATTTTAGATGCTTTCTTTATTTGAATGTTGATGATAACAAAGAGTAAAATGTCTTTGATGGTTTGGGAGTTCTCACTTCAGGCAAAGCAAAACATATGCAAATGCTTAGTTGAGGAAATATAGTGGGAACTATTAAAAAGAAAAAGAAATCCTGGGCAACATGGTGAAATCCCATCTCTACTAAAAAATAAAAATACAAAAATTAGTTGGGCATGGTGGTGCATACCTGTAGTTCCAGCTCCTCTGGAGGCTGAAGTGGGAGGATTACTTGAGCCCAGGAGGTCAAGGCTGAAAGAGCACTGCCTGTACCCCTTTCCTCCAAAGTGGGTCACAAAGAAAACCCTGTCTCAAAAAAAAAAACCCCTTCCAAAAAAAAAAAAAAAAAAAAAAAAAAAAAAGAAAGAAAGAAAGAAAAGAAAAAAGAAAATGTATCTGAATTAAAAGCATTAGTTACATGGTGCAAAAGAGCAATGTTTAATGACACTTTCATATATATTTTATAATTTCATCTTCATCAGAATAAGGATGTAAGGCAGTAATTATTATTCCCACATTTCAGTAGAGAAAGCTGAGATTCATACAAGTTAAGGACCTAGATTAACTAACAGAAGTAGTTATAGGCAACGTCAAGAAGGCTGGTCAACTCTCCTAATTTCTGTAATAGTTTGAACAATTTCCAAACAGGCTGGAATACACAAAACAATGCTAGTCCATTACAAGATATTACTAAACACCTAGTAGAACATCTAAAATGAAAATAGTGGCAATAAAGTGTTTGGCAAGGATATACAAAACTGAATGTATACATCACTCATGGAAATTTAAAGTGGTATAACTACTATGAAAAAATAATTTGTCATGTTCATAAAATAGTAACTCTAAATATACACAGACTATACATTCCAGTAATCACATTCTTGTATATTCATCCCAGAAAATGAGAATTTATGTCCACACGAAATTCTGTACATACATTTTGTGGCAGCTTTATTTGTAATAGCCCAAACTGCAAGCAGACAAAATGGCTTACAATAGGTGAAAAGTTAAGCCATTTGTGGTACATCTATACCATGGCATACTACTCAGCAATAAAAGGAACAACACATTGATAAACACAGCAACATGGATGCATCTAAAACACATTATGTCGAGCAAAAAAAGTTAGTCTCAAAAGCCACACATTCTATGGTTCCATTTAAAAAACTTTCTCAAAATGACAAAACTACAGAGGTGGAGAACAAACTGATGCCTATCAAATGTTGGGACGGGTTGGGGAAAGGTGCAGATGAGTCTATGTAGGGAGAGCACAAGGCAGAGCTTTGTGGTAATGAAATACTTCTGTGTCTTGTTTGGCATAAAACTATAGACACACACTGTACTGAATGTGTTGGTATCTTTTGATATTATACCATACGGGTTTTGATATTGTATTATAATTATGTAAGTAATCATTGGGGAAAACTGGGTGAAGCACACCCAGTATCTCTTTGTACTACTTTTGAACATTTCTGTGGGTCAATAATGATTTCAAAATAAAAAAAGATAAAACCAAACAATTTTAATGTCTAGAACAGGCTATAGTATAGTAGTTAAGGGCACTGACTTTGCAGTTGATTTGCCTAAGTTTGAATCCAAGTTATACAACATAATAGTTTTATGGCAGTGACTTAAATCAGCCTCAATTTTCCTATCTCTAATAATGGGACCAGAACAGTACCTACTTTATGGGATTGTTGTGATGCTTAAATGAATTAATATAAGTAAGTTGCTTAGAGTAGTACCCAGCACCTAAAAAACTCTCACTAAATGTTATCTATAGGTAAATTTTATATTATGGCTCCGGTGAATCTTATAAATGCTATTGTTTCTCTATTTTCTTTTAGTACTAGGAAGCAAAAGCTAAATTTTGGACATATTGTTAGATATTGTGCAAAATTCACATTTCTGCATGCTAACCATGTGACAGTCTTAACTTTATTTTCCTAAAAAAGTTTCCTAATAAATGTTGGCTATTTCTCAACTCATCTTTTCTAACTGATTTCACTTTATAAATTTTGACACACATTTCTGAATTATTTGTGGAAATAAGACAGGATCTTAATAATCAAAAATAAAAAATTAAGAGAGTTTAAAAGGAGAAAACTAGTAATTCAGTAAAAGTTAAACACCCCTCTTCCCTCCTGGTACAATGGAGGTGACTTAGAAACCAGGAATTTTCAGTAGATGGTAGTGTCAAGGTACTGTTACTTCCCACCAAAATTCTTTTCTGCCTCTTATTGGGTGAACAGAGAGATTACACAGCGCAGACTCCCTCAGTTACGTGCAGCTGTGTGATTCAGTTCCTGCCAGTGGCTATGCCATTTCCGGGCTATGCCTTAGGGTGATGTCCATGCCTGCTTCCTGCTCTTTTTCCCTTCCTGGCAGGTGGAACTCATACAGCTTTGTTCAGGCAGATGATGAAAATGCTCTAGTAGATGATGAAATAATGTAAGAGAAGAACCCTGGATCCTAGAAGGTCTGGGTGCAGCAACACTATCCTCATGACCTGGAATGGCCACCTTGGAATTTATGTGAGAGAAAGAAGATAATGTGTTATACTCAAGCCGCTGTGTTTTGATGTGTCTTTGCTACAGAAACTTAGCCTTTTATGCTAACTAATGGAAGCATCCTGTAGACAGTTTGACTACTTGGACGATCCCTCTTTGCACTATAGAAAAAGTTATTTAGCATGCATTTTAAAAGTAGTCACCAAAATCAAGATTTTTGTTTTCTCCAAATTTATGTTAGAGTCTAAAATGTCTATGCAGCTATGAGCAGTGATAGTATGGAGAAATGTAAGGAACCAGAACATAAAAGTAGATGAAAACTATATTTACCTCTATCCCTGTCAAAGCCTTTGAAATGATAACAACACTCACTCATGGATAACTGAAACTCATTAACTGTAGGATTAAATAAGTAGAAAAATAAATGTTTGCCTGTGGTGGAACAGGGAAGAAAACACACACACACACACACAATCTCACACACACATACAATTTGGGGCAGCAATTGTAGATTTCCTTAAATGTACTAGCATAGCGGTTTCAACCTTTGTTGCACACTGAAATGGTGTGAAAGTTCAAAAAATAGTGATGTCTATTCCATCCTGTATCAGGGTCCTCTAGAGCAACAGAACCAATGGAAAAAACATATGTAATATATTTTATTAATATTACATCAATAATTATCATTAGATTATTATTGTATAGATTATAATATATATTTATATCATAGTATACCATATAGTACCAAGATCTGCAGTCAGCAATCTGGAGACTCTGGAGAACTGATGGGGTGTAGTTTCAGTCCAGAAGCTAGTGTGAGCCTGAAGGCAGGAGGAAACATGTCCCAGCCTGAAATCAGGCAGAAGGAAGTTCCACTTAGTCAGGGAAGTCCGCCTTTTTTTTTTTTTCCTATTCAAAATAGAATTTCAGCTGATTGGATGAGGACTACCCACTCAGGGATAACAATCTATTTTACTTAGTCTGTCAACTCAAATTTTAAGTTAATCTAAAAACACCATCACAGACACACCCAGAATAGTGTTTGACCAAATATCTAGGCACCTCATAGCCCAGTCAAGTTGACACATGAAATTAACCATCATGAACAGAATAATGTTTGACCAAATATCTAGGCACCTCATGGCCCAGTCAAATTGACACATGAAGTTAACCATCATAAACAGAAGGTGCATCGATCCAGGGTATGTTCTGGGCATCAAAATTTTGAAAGCTCCCTATATAATCTGATGTGAAGCCAAGTTTGAGGACCACTATCCAAGAGAGTGTGTTCCTTCTAGAAGACTGAGGGGCTGTGGGTATTGACACTAAGTAACCATTGGGGAAAACTGGGTAAAGCACACATAGGATACCTTTGTACTACCTTTGAAAATTCATGTGGATTAATAATGATTTCAAAATAAAAAAGAGAAAAACAATATTAATGTCTAGAAGGGGCTACAATATGGTAGTTAAGGGCACTGATTTTGCAGTTGGTTTAAGTAGGGTTCTTTAAGTAAACAGAGTATTTCCCAGCCCTGAAATTCCTAAGCACCTTGGTATTGATATAGTAAATTTTCATAATATATAGAGACAAATATCGAATTTCCTCTTCCATTTTTGCAGTCCACAGAGCAAGACAGAAATAAGTCATGGGAGAAAATGAACGAACCAATATACCATTCATAACAAAAGAGTTAAATAAAACTCTATTCAATACTTATTTTCTTTTAATATAATACATGATTTAACTTTAGAAGTACAGCAGGAGCCAAACAATAACCTTTTACCCCAGGACTAGTTAAAAGTTTTTTTTTTAGTATAATACATTATTTAACTGTGGAAATACAGCAGGAACCAAATACGAACCCTTTACTCCAGAACCAGTTAAGTGAATAAATATTGCTTGCTTTTCCTTCTTATGGGAAAATAGAGACTGTAAAATAATTTGATTTACTAAGACCAGCAATCAAATCTAAATATAAGTCGAGTCTGTTCTAAAAATAACCCTTAAAACATTATTTTGAGTTCAGGAATGTATACCATTGCTTTTATTTAAGAAAATGTCAGTTTGAGGATTTTATGTATATGCTTATATCTGATAAGTACATCTGATGTATGTGGATGTGTACACACACATATATGTACATGTATACATATGTCATATATATTTCTGATATGTGAATGATAGTTGATATTTTGATATTTATGCTTTTTGCCTAGTCAATATGTTTGTTAATTTATAGTGATGTATTTTTCATGTAATTATCTGTTTTCTAATTCTATGAACTTAATAGAATTATCTATAGATGATAGTTTTATAAATTTAATCTAATATGATTTAGATTTGCAAAGATATGACAGTATAGATATTTACCTTTCTTCAGTGGTTATATATATTTATTTTTATTTTTATTCACAGATTAAAACCTATTAACCTGCACAACTTAGGTAAGGAATGTGAAGAAGTAATCCTGATAGTGTTTAAAACCTTCTTTTAAACTCTATTATAATCTCATAAAAGATAGATTCATAAATTGAAACACGCATAATTGGCAATTAAAATCTGTAGGACAATGTTGTCTCTCTGTATTGTTAGAATTAAGTTCCAGCTGTTTGGAGAAAGCAACCAAAAGATTGAGAGAAACTGCCAAATATCCTGGGGAGAAATTAGCTACATTAGCTTTCATTATTCCAAAATCATTATGCCACCTGCAGTAACTGTAAATACTGTAGATGGGGTAAAATATCTCGAATTTAAGAGTTCATCTGCTTTTCACAGGGCGAGGTATCACATGGTTCTGAATCTCAATCTCATCATAGGGCCAACAAATTAAGTTCAAAAATAATTTGACCTAATAATCACAATTCAAAATGTTTCTTGGCCAGGTTAACAATTAAGCAAATGTCTCTAATGTTCATTTCATTTGAAGAAATATTTCATTTTTATTAACGAAATTGATGTTTGGTGTCATTATAGCAATCAGAAAAGTCTACATTATAATGTAGTAATAAATAACTTTCATCTCTTTATAGCTTATAGCAACAACAGTTATTTGCCTCATCTATCTGTCTGTTGGTGGCTGGCTGAAGCTCTAACTCAAGGTTCTCTCGACCTAAGGCTGATGAAGCAGTCACTACCCCAAACATTGTTATCATGGAGTCTCACACGGCAATGAAAAGCTCCATCCTGGAAGTGGCATTCCTTTCATCATAACCCACTGGCCAAATCTGATCACATGGGTCACTCCACTTCAGGTGGGACGAGAGCATAAGTGCTACCATTTGCCCAGGAGGCTGAAAGCTGGAAATCATTGATGGACAGCATTCAGGACTATCACTTTCCTTTCCACCACCCTTCAGATCATCAAATATTCAACTCACCATATCTCCCACAGGCTAAATATACTCAGCCTCTCCGCAAAGAAATCAGTCCAAAAGTTCTGTTTTGCTATGGCATTAAGCTTAAAGCCCCGGCTCTCCAGCTGTGATGATGGAGTAGACTCCATATAAAATCTGATTGTGATTTGTTTTGCTCTAGTCAAGCATGAGCTTAAAAGATTAGTTTTTCATGATCCCCAAATATATAGCAGTAGAACAGGAGCAGAAGGACTGTATTCATTAAACACTTCCATATGAAGAGAATCATAGAATAGACATGGCAGATACCAATGTGATTCACAACAGTTCTGAAATCTCACCAGGTAAAGTTGGTGAGGACTCTCTACCTTGGGAGATGAGAATGGGATAGGAATGTTCCTTGATTAGACCCTGATCTTGCTCTGTAGCAGAGGCACCTCAAATCCATTGTTTTTTCCCACGGTCTTTGGCTCTCCCCTATTTGTGACATCTGCAGTGGGTGTTAAATAAAAGTGCATCATCGTTATAGTCGGTGTAGCTTTTTGTGCCCCATGCTTATAAACAGAAGAGAAGCAAGGACCATTTCAAGTCTCTCAAAGTCTCAGACATTTACAATTTCAGGCTTATATTTCCTCTAGCTGTAAAATAGTATTCTAGGGCTTTTAATCTATTTGATTCAGCGGGAAACATATAGTGATAGCTTCCCGCACTTCTTTTGTAGATTTACTTTTATATTAGCTATATCATTTTATTTCCTCACATCTTTGTCTCTTCTTCTCAGCATAGTTATGGTTATTAGGGGGCCTTCCAGGATTAGCAGAGACTCATATTTATCATTCTTTCACTAATTCGTGTTGTGTAATCATAACATAATACACCATCATAAGGCATTCACAAATTTTTAACAATAGGCGTGACCAGGCCTGCCTAGCACAAGAGAACAAATAGGTGTGTATAAACATTTTAAAATTTTATAGTTAATAAGCTATTGAATAAATTAATATATATAAATAAGTAAACTATTAAAAATTAAATGATCAAGTTAACAAACTATTAAATAAATATGCTATATTCTTATGCCTTGACCTTGACATTAATACAACAAAATTGTTAAATATGTGTAAAAGACTGTTTTCATTTGATTGAAAGTTGGAAAAATATCAAAAATAACTGCTGTAGTTACTATGGCTTATAGTTGAGTGTTTTTTTTATGGGCTAGAAGTGTTTAGATTAGTTATAAAAATATAGAATTCATATTTAGCCAGAAAATAAATTTTACCTTAAATACTCATGTTGATATTAGAGTCAAGATTTTTCACACAGTTTGTGTTCTAATGAGAGTAATGCCAAATTCAGTTAACTTATAATGTTCAGATTGGTGTTTTTGTATACATTTTAACTTGAAAAAATTCTGCTCTACAGAGGCAGTAGTAACCAGAATTGTGAACAAATTTTGTAATTCAATGCTTAAGTTCAAAAATGAGCTGTGGATTTTTATATATCGTGTTCAAATATGATCAAATCATACCACTGATAAATTACAAGATCATAAAAAATATTCAAAATGTTTTAATTTTATGTATGAATTGCTGTCATTTCTATTGTAATTTTACCATCTTTTAAAAGTGACATATAAATGTAACTCTTACTTATGCTGTTCTTTCAAATTTTAAAAAGTTGTATATTTAGGCCAGGCGCGGTGGCTCAAGCCTGTAATCCCAGCACTTTGGGAGGCTGAGACGGGCGGATCAAGAGGTCAGGAGATTGAGACCATCCTGGCTAACACGGTGAAACACCGCTTCTACTAAAAAGTACAAAAAACTAGCCAGGCGTGGTGGCGGGCGCCTGTAGTCCCAGCTACTTGGGAGGTTGAGGCAGGAGAATGGCGTGAACCCGGGAGGCGGAGCTTGCAGTGAGCCGAGATCGCACCACTGCACTCCAGCCTGGGCGACAGAGTGAAACTACATCTCAAAAAAAAAAAAAAAAAAAAAACTTATATTTTTNTTCTTTCAAATTTTAAAAAGTTGTATATTTAGGCCAGGCGCGGTGGCTCAAGCCTGTAATCCCAGCACTTTGGGAGGCTGAGACGGGCGGATCAAGAGGTCAGGAGATTGAGACCATCCTGGCTAACACGGTGAAACACCGCTTCTACTAAAAAGTACAAAAAACTAGCCAGGCGTGGTGGCGGGCGCCTGTAGTCCCAGCTACTTGGGAGGTTGAGGCAGGAGAATGGCGTGAACCCGGGAGGCGGAGCTTGCAGTGAGCCGAGATCGCACCACTGCACTCCAGCCTGGGCGACAGAGTGAAACTACATCTCAAAAAAAAAAAAAAAAAAAACTTATATATTTAAAAAAGCAAAGAGACAGCAGTATCTGTTCAATTTTATCAAATTTCGATTCCATCAAGATTATATTTTGATCTTAAAATGGCAAGAAATACAAGTCAATAAAAAGCCAGGCCAGGTATGGTGGCTCATACCTGTAATCTCAGCACTTTCAGAAGCTAAGGCAAGAGGATCGCTTGAGACCAGGAGTTGGAGAGGAGCCTGGACAATATAGTGAGACCCATCTTTACCAAAACAAACAAAAAAACACATTAATTAGCTGGGCATGGTGGTGGAGTGAACCCGTAGTTTTAGCTACATAGGAGGCTGAGTGGGGAAGTTCACTTGAACCCAGGAGTTTGAGGTTATGTTGAACTCTAATCCAACCCGAGTGACAAAGTGAGACCCTGTTCCCCCCAAAAAAGGCCAAAACTAATTCAAGAGGAGGATAGGATTTGAATAGACATTTTTCCAAAGAAGATATACTCAAGGCTAGTAAGTACAGGAAAAGATGCTCAACATCATTAGTTATTAGTAAAATGCAAATCAAAACTACAATAACATACCACTTCAACACAGTAAGATGACTATAATCAAAAAGGCAGACAGTAACAAGTGTTAGGAAGGATATGGAAAAATTGGAATCCTCATACATTGCTTCTGAAAATATAAAATGATGCCATTGCTTTGGAAAATTATTTGGCAGTTCCCCAAAATGCTACAAGTAGAGTTACTTTTAGCTCTACTAAAAGTAGGTGGAATATGACCTATTGATTCCACCCCAGGTACATATGCAAGAGTACTGAAAGCATATGTTAATAATAGCATTATTGGTAATAGCCAAAAAACAGAAAACACTCAAATGTCCAGCGACTATTGAACAGGTAATAAATGTGGTATATCCATACATTAAAATATTACTAGGTCACATAAAGAAATGAAGTTCTGATATATGCTAAACATAGATGTAACTTGAAAACATTATGTTTAGTGAAAGAAGGCAGAACTATAAGACCATATTTCCATTTAAATGTCCAGAATAGGTAAATCCACAGACACAGAATGTAGATTAGTGATTTTCTAGGAGTTGGGTTGAGGATGGGGGAGTGATGGGCAGGGGAGAAGGGAGGAACGAGGGGTGGCTGCAAATTGGCAAAGAATTTTTTTTTTTGGAGTGAAGAATTATTCTGGAATTAAGTAGTGGACATGGTTTCACAACTCTGAGTATACTAAAAATTACTGAATTGTACACTTTAAAAGACGAATTTTGTGGCATATGAATAACATCTCAATGAATCTGTTATTAAAATGTATGAGAGGCCGGGCGCAGTGGCTCACGCCTGTAATCCCAGCAATTTGGGAGGCTGAGTCAGGCGGATCACCTGAGGTTGAGAGTTCGAGACCAGCCTTACCAATATGGAGAAACCCTGTCTCTACTAAAAATACAAAAAATTAGCCGGGTGTGGTGGCGCATGCCTGTAATCCCATCTACTTGGGAGGCTGAGGCAGGAAAATCTCTTGAACCCAGAGGGGTGGAAGTTGTGGTAAGCCAGGATTGCGCTGTTGCACTCCAGCCTGGGCAACAAGAGCGAAACTCCATCTCAAAATAAACAAACAAACAAAAAAACTATGAGAAAAAAATAGATTATACAATGTTGCACAAGTCTGTGTATATACTAAAAACCATTAAACTGATCATTTTAAATGGGTGAATTTTATGGTATGTGAAATTATCTCAGTAAGACTATGAAAAAATGGCCAGAAGACAGTCTGTGTAGAAATCAGTATCTGTAGTTTTTTCCTCCTCTGTTCTGAAAAACATATTTGTTTCCTTGTTCCAATGTCACTATATTTTGTTGCAATACCGTTTCCGCTATGCGTTTCACCTGTAAGTTTCTACAAACTTAATATTTTCAATTTGCTTTTCCAAATTGTTTGTTCCATCTTTGGGCGGATCCCAGAAAAACAAAACAAAAACAAAAAAACCCGCACAAAATTGTGTGCAATCTCTAATTTTTTCTAAAGAACGTCATCATTTAGGTAAACTTTTCCATGCCTTCTAGTGACAAACTCTATTTGCTATCAGTATACCAAGCTTTTGGCACAGTTCCTAACTTATATACATTTTTAATTATCAAACATGTCAACATTATTACCATGGCCATAAAATACCTGAAATCAATGCTAAAAATTGAAAATTGTTTTTTAGCTCTTAAGCTAGAATGCGTACTTTTCACAACAGGTATAAAACTAATAAAATAAACTTTATCATTTTCTTCTGGGAGTTGAACAATACTTATAATGAATATAAGATATATTAGTTGTTCAATATAGCTTTTGTCCTTGGTACAAACAAGTTGAAATAAAAATTATTTACTTTCTATTTATGTGTAATTATAAAACTATATTACTCTTTAAACTAATAATCTTTTTATTTGTCCATGCCAGATAGTAATCTAATTTAAATAGCTATTTTTTCAAGCATTTTACATGGTCAGTTATGCTGGCAGCAAATTTTGAAATGGTGTCATTCCTTTCTGTAAATACTATTCTCTCAGTATTATAAAAAGCATTGTTATGGTCAGTTAATGTTAACATTTAATATTATTTTCTAGATTGGCACTAATATATTGGCATTTATTTACGCTAATTGAACATTATTTTTATTTTTTATTTTATTTTATTTTTTTGAGATGGAGTCTTGCTCTGTCACCCAGGCTGGAGTGCAGTGGTGCGATCTCGGCTCACTGCAACCTTCGCTTCCCAGGTTCAAGCGATCCTCCTACCTCAGCCGCCTGAGTAGCTGGGACTACAGGCGCGTGCCACCACGCCTGGCTAATTCTTTGTGTTTTTAGTAGAGACGCAGTTTCACTGTGTTAGGGTGGTCTCGATCTTGTGACCTCGTGATCTGCCTGCCTTGGCCTCCCAAAGTGCTGGGATTACAGGCGTAAGCCACCATTCTCAGCCCAATGTTATTTATTGAATGATATGCATTCAATCTTTTTGAGTATTAACAATTATTGGTAAATTATTTTTATATTTTATTGGAAATAATTTGTGAATTATATTTACTTTCATTGGAAAGGGATATTTTCGCTTCTTTAACCAAAACTTAAGTGTTTCAAGTCATGGATATATTCATTAACCAAGATTGAACTTGAAGATTAGTTGAGAAATATGTAAATGTAGTAATAACACTTTTTGCTGTTGACTTAAAACCCAAATGACAATTTCTACTTTTCTCCATTTAAATAATTTTAATTTAAAATTAAATACAAAATATTCTACCATATATATTCAATGAAAAATCATAGTCAGATTGTGTTTTGCTAAAAGTACTCTTGTGGCCGGGTGCTGTGGCTCACTCCTGTAATCCCAGCACTTTGGGATGCTGAGGTGGGTGTATCACCTGAGGTCGGGAGTTCGAGACCAGACTGACCAACATGGAGAAACCCCGTCTCTACTAAAAATACAAAATTAGCCAGGCATACTGTCAGAAGGATGTGACAGCCATTTTCTGGGATCATAATTTAAATAACGTAGTGAGGTACATGAAGTTGCTGAGATTCATCTGACATGCTTAATAGTTGCTTTGATGGAAAAAAACTTTCTTGTTTATTTGTGTTGTTTTGATTAGTAAATAGTACATTTCCATTAAGTAAAGAATACGTACTATGTTGTTTGCACATTTTACAAAGATCATGTCCAAGGAGAGTCTTCTCACTTCCATTGTTTCTACTTCTATAAAACTTTAATCAGGCTGTTCCTTTGAAGATTTTCTGTTTTCTTTTTGTTCTTCTGTGTTTTGCACATTTGTGTCATCTGTTTCTATCACTATTTCAACTCTTACATGCTAAAGGATTAATATAAAATCTAACTTATTTTTTAAAATGCACAAAATATTCAATTACCATCCAAAAGCATAAAGAAAAAATGTAAAACATTGAAAATTGTTATGATTTTCATGTTTTCAAAAAGTTATTGTTTTCTAAAATATTGAAAATGATCTATTTAACACCCAGGAAGATACGTTATTTTGCTATACTTATTTTATTATGTATTTTAAAATCAAAAGTTTCCAACCATATCATTTAAAGCAAAAGTAAAAGCAATTCTAGCATTCAGTGCCCATCAGTGATAATGGATTAGTATCATACTTAGCATTCAGTGATAATGGATTAGTATCATACTTCCGTTCAGTGACAATGGATTAGTATTATACTTGACATGTTATGTATGTATATTTGTATAGCTACATATTTTTAAGTAATATGAATTTTTAAATATTGGAAGATGTTGCTCAGCTATGAGAAACTCAGCCATGTGAATCTCTGCATAGCTTACTAGGTGCTATCATCTGTGTTTCTTTACCATCTGTGTTCCTCTACCAATTATATATGCATGTATTTTTGTAGTATTTTTATAGTATGTTATTTACAAAGATCTTTGAATGACAGTGAAGGTTGCAGTAAGTTCCAAAGTTATGGTACTATTTTCTATATATAGTTGACATTAGTTTATTGCTGACTTGCATATATTCTCCCTTCCACCCTAAAAGTACTCAGATATCCATTTGGGTATTTTCCTGCCCAGTGCAGTGTATAGGATTAGAAAAAATAACCATCATTTACTCTAGGAACAGTCTTTAACCCACATAAATAATTATTTTTCAATTTCATGGCCTCACAATGATTCAGAATTAATTTCAAACTCCTGCCTATAATGGTATGACAGTTTTTCTCTTTTCTACTGGATATAAACATCTGAGATCTACTTACATGTGTAACTCCTAACAAAGCTGGCAGTCAGTCCTATAACCTTCAGGGGCACCCTCCTTAAAATGAAGCTGAGTCTTCATTTTGAATGACAAATAGGAAAGACAAATGAAAATGAGCTGGTATTTTTATTATGAAGCCCTGATTAGCCAATGCAAGGAGTAGGCACATGACCCAACCTAAGGCAAACAAATTTTCTCTTCTTGGAATTTCAGAATAGATTGGAGTAATGCAAAGACTAAAAACAATTGGTGCTCATTCAATGGGGGACAGTACCTACAGAGTCAGCCTGTGATTCAAAGACCCCCGGATCCACTCTGTTTCCTTTATAAGTCGGTTTCTTTAGCTCTCCCTTAGATCTTTGGAGACCGGCACAGGTGGGTGTGAGAAGCACAGGTCCATTTATATGCCAATGTTTAAAAAACAAATATGGAGGGAAAATACAGTATTTTCAAGCTGCAAAACCTTCATATAGAGAGGGCATCTTTTCTTACACTCAGGTTCTGCGGGGCTAACTGTGGAACTTGAGCATACGTGGATTTTGGTAGATGCAGGGGTCCTGTAAACAATCCCCAGATATACTGCGGGATGGCTATATATATATATATAGAGAGAGAGAGTGCTATATATATATATACACACGTATATATATATATATACGTGTGTATATATATATATATATAGCTTTTGTTAGAGTCTTTACAGTAATGGTTTACATTATTGTTTAGTTGATATGTACCACCCACCTTTTCTTCCCACTGTGGACACAGTCACTCCATTGATATTTCATTGATTTTGGGTTTGGATGTATGGCTTGCTTTAGCCATGGAATGTCAGCAATGTTATAAAATATAATACAAGTAAAAGTTCAAAATGTGCTGTATGATGGGGTTTGCCCTCCTGTGCTTCTGAAATTTCCACGAAAATAACATATCTTGGCCATGCTTCTGGTCCACAGAGGTTGAAAGATACATGAAGCAGATGGACCCAACTTTTAGCTTTGAATCAAGCCATGCCAAGCCCAGCATAGATCAGCCAATTCCCAGCTGATTTGCAGATGTATGAGCAAGGATCAACGATTACTGTTTTAAGCCACTAGTTTCAGGATGATTTCATGACGTTTATTATTATGGTAATATATGACTGTTATAGCTTTTGTTACTTGCATATAACTTGGATAGCCATTTATTTCTTTTGCAGAAACAATACTACAGTGGGATAAATGAAAGATTAAAGCTAAAAGTCTGACTGGTAGATGCAGCTCCAGATCTTGTTTATGAGACAGACTTATGTTCAAATCATACTCGCTGTGTGACCAAAACAGCAGCCCAAGTCTGGTAAGTCAGTTATCTAGAACTATTTTATTGAGCAATAATTTCATAGAACACGTCTCTCAAGAAGTCTTGTTACTGTGCTGTGAAAAAGTAATCTGGGAATAAGAGTAATGCTACTTTTAGAGCATTCTGCACTAAAAGTCCATTTAGATTCATCTTCTTAAGTAAAACATGTTATTCTAATGTGCCTTTAAAATATTCAGCTTGGGAAAAGCAGCTAGAAGAGACTTTAAAAATATTTTTAAAAATGTGGTTGTCGAAGCATTTGGAGCAGGTAATCGAGTGCTACTTCCATTACTACATGATGAGTGGCCTGATAGTTCAGCTATTTGCAATGTTTAGAAATTTCTCAATCTCTAAAGTATTAAACATTCAAACCAAAGGAATATTCTGCCCCTTACTTAAGGAATGAAGGTTAAGGATTTACCAAAGCTATCTATAGGTTCACATAGATTAAAACACTGCCAGAGAATGTAGGACTGTCCCAGAAATAATTCATACCTACATCTGATGATGTTTACTCCACGAATGTCCTCTTATCGTAGGAACACCCCTTAGCACTTTTGGCAGAGAGTAGCATTTTTATCGCCTTCTTCCAGAATAACCTACTTAACAGTATTCTACTTGCATTTTCTGTTTACAAACTACAAAGGAAATGTCATAAATTTGTGTTATCCTCTTTTAGAAGGAACCAAAAAGCATGGATAATGAAATTCAATTAATAATTATTTGTCTTTGGCTTTAGAGTTTAGGCAATCAGAAAAATATATTCAGGAACAGATATGAACATGAGCTCTTAGTACTGCTGTTTTCAATTCAGGTGTATTAAGGGCAGCAGTAGGCATACGAAGGTGGTTATGAGTAGCCAGGCATAATTCAATGTGAGTTAATAATTTATTAACTCACAATTGCTTATTTCTCTACTTATGAGTTTACTATATTTGAAGTATAAAAGAATAAAATTAGATATGATATTCTTTCCCAGAGGTTCCCAGACAAACAAAGCACATCATTGTTTAGCCTTGGAGACAGATTCATCGCGATCTTCAAATGGTTTTGTTTCCATAGTAGAATCCAAAGAGATGCTACTTTTAAATAACGCTGTCATGATTGTTCTCTAAATCAGTAGCTTCAATTTTTAAAAATGATTCTAGTATTCTAAAATATAATTTTATTCATTTCCTGTGTTGCGGTAACATATTATCACAAACTTGGTGACGTAAAACAACACAATTTATCATCCTTCAGTTGTGGAGGTCAGAAGCCCTGAAACCAAGTGGTTGATAGGACCGCATTCTCTCTGGAGTCTGTAGGAGAATTTATTTCCTTGACGTTTCCAGCTTCTAGAGGTCATCTGCATTTACTGCCTTGTGGTTCTGTCCTCCATCTTCAAAGCCAGTAGGGTAGTATCTTCAAATCTCTCTTTCTCTTACTTTTCTTCTTCTTGGACTCAGTAACTATCCTGCTTCCTCTCTCCTTCTTTCCCTTATAAAGGTCTTTGTGGTTACATTGAACATACATGGTAGTCCAGGATAACATACTCGTATCAAGATCCTTAACTAATCACATTTGCAAAGTTCATTTTAACACATCAGGTAACACATTCACAGATTTTAACTGTTTGGATTTAAACATTATTGGGAGGCTATTCTTTCTCCTGTAAGGACCAAGACCACAGAGATCCAAAAATCTCCACTCTTTTCCAACTTTCACCGAAATAAAGATCTGAAAAGGAATTATTTTTGCAGAAAACTTGTTGCTAGCAATACTCATACATAGCTTATTATTTACTTGCTAAGAAAATACTTCAAGTTGTGTACATAATTTCTGTATTTTAAAATACCCTAAAATTTCAAAATTACCAGTTTTAACTTACAACTTGTTTTGATGATAAGTTGTAATTTTTTGGAGTAGTTTTCATTGAGAGTTTGCATAACCTCAAGAAAAGTTAATTACAGGGGATTTCTGGGAGGTGAAGTGTCCATCTACTTTAGTGATAAAATGAGTGATTTATATATACATTTCAATGCATGCAATTCTTAAGCCTTACTTATTGGAAAAGTATAACTCCAAAATATGTAAATATGTATTAATTGCTATAAAATAGGTTAAACAATTTGCCACAAAACTGATACTGATAAAGTCAAACCAAAATAAATTTTTTGCAGGAATGGCAGCAGAAGGAAATCACAAATCAGGTCACATTATGATGCACTGATAACAACATGCTTTTTCTGAATTTCTTAGAAATATTCTACCTGTGTGTAGTGCTGTAGATGCTCAATAACTTTGTAAGAATTTCCTGGCAACCAGATTTTTTAGTATCACACCATATTACAGTCTTCAGAAAAGTGTAAGAAGTATAAGTACAACATAAGAAGCTCAAACAACCCAACAGGAAACATTCTAATAATCCGATTAAAAAATGGGCAAAAGATCTGAACAGACATTTCTCAAAAGAAGACATGCAAATGGCAAACAGGCCTATGAAAAGGGGCTCACCGTGACTGATCGTCGGAGAAATGCACATCAAGGCTATAATGAGATATCATCTCATCCCAGTTAAATGACTTTTGTCCAAGAGACAGGCAATAACAAATGCTGGTGAGGATGTGGAGAAAAGGAGACCCTCTTAGACTGTTGGTGGAAATGTAAATTAGCGCAACCACTGTGGAGAACAGTATGGAAGTTCTTCAGAAAAGTAAAAATATAACTACCATATGATCTGGCAACCCCACTGCTGGGTATATACCCAAATGAAAAGAAATCAGTATTTCAAAGAGATACTGCACTCCCAATGTTTGTTGCCGCACTATTCATAATAAGCCAAGATTTGGAATTAACCTAAGTATACATTAACATATGAATGAATAAGGAAAAGGTGGCACATATACACAATAGCTACTAGTCAGTCATTAAAAAAGAATAGAATCCTGTAATTTGCAACAATATGGATGGAACTGGAGGGCATTATGGTAAGTGAAATAAGCCAGGCACAGATAAACAAACTTCACATGTCCTCACTCACTTTTGGGAGCTAAAAACTAAAATGATTGAACTCATGAAGATAGAGAATAGAATGATGTTTGCTGGGTTGGGAATGGGTAGTGGTGGAGAGAGAAATTCAGGATGGTTAATGCATACAAAAATATAGTTAGAGTAAATAAGATCTAGTATTTGATAGCACAGCAGGGTGACTATGGTAAACAATAATTTATCGTACATTTCAAAATAACTGAAATAATCCAAATGGAATGTTAATCACCCAAAGAAATGATAAATGCTTGAGGCGATGAATACCCTATTTACTCTGATATGATTGTTACACATTGCGTGCGTGTGTCAAAATATCTCATGTACCTGAGTAGGTATATATAATACCTACTATGTACCCATAAATAGTAAAAATTTTAAAAATAAGATGAGGAGAGTCCCCTACTGGGATCAGGAATATCATTTTAATCACTCACCCATTTTAATCAATCAACCACTCAATCACTCAGCAAGTAGAGCTTTTTCATTGCACTCTACTTGCTCAACAAAGTCTAACCTTGATGAAATCAATTTTTTTTTTTTTTTTTTTTTTTTTTCTACTCCACATCTGTATTTATGACTAGAGAAAAAATACTGCGCATGACTGACCATGGCCAGAGAGAAAAAACAAGCATGTTTACTGGTTCATCATTTTAAATAATTCCTGATCACGAACCTTGAGTGACCCTACTACACACTCTTATCCTAGGTCTGTTACTCGCTTTGATAAGTAGTATTTCACACCTTCTTCTCTGTTCACACTCCCCAAGTTTCTCCCCATTCCTCACTCTCACCTGGGATGAGATTTTCAGTTACACTGAGAAATAGAAAAACAGTCAGTGAGAACTGCAGCACAACCCTGGAACCACATCACCCTAACATCCAGCTCTAGGCATATGTGACTCTTGTTTTTAATATGGAAGAACTGCTTTATTTTACATTTTCATTTTCTTTGTTATATACGGGGTCCTGAAGAACCTAATTTACATAGGTGGAAATAGTACAGGTTTCCTGATAAAATTATTACTTGGTCTTTTGATCACCTTTCGAACTCTATGCCCCTAAGTTAAATGATACATCATCATAAATTACTTTTAATAATATTAGGGTAATAACAATATTAGAGCTCCCCATCACAAATTTGTGGCAATTCAAGAATTGGAAACCATTTGATATGCCAGAATTTTTTTTTTCTCAGTCGTTAGAGTCCAATTAGATACCAATACTTTAAAATTTTCCATTGTTTGGCATCCAAAGGCAATAACACCTGAGGCAGTGCAGCCTAGAAAGCTTCATAATGTGTGGAAAGTATATCATTTGTCTGTAAATTGCATAAAGGTAGAGTGTTTTGAAAATAAAAACACATGGGAAATACGAACGCATGAGATGCTCAGCTGAAGGGTCTCAGGTATCAGGCAGATCAATTTTAGTCATTATTACTTATATCAATGCTGAGAATATGGAAATTGATTTTCCATAATCCATTCAGGCCTGCATACTCTTTAGAAAGTCTTATTTGTACTCCCAGGATATACAAAATTCAGTTTGAATTCCCCAGTTTACACATTACAGTTTCTGGAGTTTCACTGTTGGACCATTTCTCTTTCCTATTATATTCACTTATCTGATCTCATGGCATGGCTTTAAAATACACACACACACACACACACACACACACACACAATGTTGAAACACCAACGTCTCTCAAATATGTATATTCAGCCAGGAGGGCTCCCTTAACTACAGATGGATATAAGCAACTTCACATTTTATATCTCAATTTGGATATCTAATAGCTATCTCAAAATGAATACATATAAACCTGAAACTATGATGTGCATACCTACTCTAACTTCTACTCTCCTTTAGTCTTCTCTCTTGGTAGGTAGAAAATCCATCATTTGAGTTACTCATGCTAAATATTTTTTGCTGTTTCTTGAACATACTAGGCATACTCTGAGTTTTTGCACTTGCTCCCTGAGTATAGAACTTTTTTCCCACAGAGAGCAGCATGCCCTGTTCCTTCACTTCTTTCCATTGTTTGCTCAGACATCACCCTATTTCTTATGCTTTCTCTAACCACCTTATCTAACATTGCATAACTCATCTCTCCTTCCCTTGCAAACTCTTCTCATTGACTTTGTTTTTCTCTATAGCATTTATTACTTGACATACTAAATATTTTACTTATTTGCTTATTGTATATATCTTCCTATTAGAAAAATACCTGGATTTCTGGAATATTCTGTTCATTCTATATCCCAGCACCTGAATAAATTAATCATGAAGTAGAATTCAACAAAATAACTCCAGCTGTTTGCAACAAGCTTAAAGGATGACTTGGAGGACAAACTAAGCATGATGTGGCTACAAATAACAGAACGAGTGGAGAAACAGAAAGAGAATTCACACTATAAGAACTACCCATCAAAAAGAAAGACTGATATAGCAGCATAGAAAGAAATGAACATCAACATCTACCTGAGTTACTACTAACAGAAAATGAAGATACTCATGAAATAGTGGCAGCAAGATTTGTACAACTACTTTTAAGGGAGCAACAGTGAGTCTGCAATACTGAAGGTGTAAGTTCTTACACAATGACTTTAGGAATTCTCATTATTGTAAAAATAATATCTTGTAGTTGATGAATCAAAGCAGAAATATTAACTGGTAGCAATGCTGATAAGTAAATGTCTCCATATTTTTCTGAAATTTCATGATCAATTTTTGTTTAGTGAACATTATTCCATAATATTCAGCATCAGCAATGATACAAAATATTGTAGAAAGTAACAGAGTACTGAAGATAGAGTATATATTCTTCTATTCCAGAAAGGACTGGCATCAAAAGTTTATGCTGAATGTGGAAATTAGACTGTCTGATGTTCCAAAGTAAGAGCTTTTGCAGATAAAGTACCTAATTGCATTATTAACTTTCACTTTGTTCTTCATGTCAACTAAATTGGCACTTGAATATTTGGTCAGCAAGAGAACTTCAGGTAGTTTAGAATCAAATGTTTCCTTCTATTTGTTTAGCTTCTTGGTGCATAGTCTGAAACACTGAACTTTTTCTTTGTGTATGTTTGGATCATTGTGACACAATATTCTTTTATCTGGTTTCAGAGGTTGTGTTCCTGGGCTTTGATTTAATAAAGGCTGAACTCTGCTTCCATCAGATGCAGCCATAGAATCAACGAGTGTGTAAACAGCAACTCATTGCCATAAGTAGGGCAGGACCTTATACTTTTACAGAGATTTTGTATGAAATCAGTCATGCTTTATTGTATATATAATCAATTTACACGAAACTGGCATAGAACATTCCCTACCCATTTCTAGCCCAGCTGCCTGTTATTATATATCTGAATTAGTTGTCTGTCTGAAGGAGCAGTGCCTCATGCTCCTTAACATGCAGGTAATTTGTAGCATATTGATCACGCTAAAGCCTGTGTAAAAGGTCGACAAGTAGATTTGCCACCTAAAAACTGGTTATCACAGTGCTTTGCGTGCAGGGGGCCCTCAAAACACATTGGCTCACTTTCTGCAAATATGAGAGGTAACAATTTGTTATACTTTTATAGATAATAAAATTTCCAGTGCCTTTGGTTAAAATTATCAGGTACCGCTAAAATTATCAGGTACTGCTGATAATTTTAGTGCCCATTATCTATCCATGGACTAAGCCAATCCTATGTGTTAAGAGAAAGAGTGACTTCTTTTGCAGTCTGAAAAAATAAAAAAAACCATTGAAGGCATTGTATAACCTCTCTCACTGTTTCCTGCTGAAAATCTACTTTTGCAAAATATGTTCTCATCTCTATTTAAAGTTAGGTATTCTGAGAATCTAACTTAGAAAAGTCTACAATTTTCTCCTTCATATGAAGATCCTTTTGGAAAATAGCATGATAAATAAAGTTAGATATAAATAATACTTGCTTAAAATTGTGTTTACTAAGCCAAGCTTTAGTAAATTATGTTTAATTTTAGTTTAGGAAAAGCTTACATAACATCTATGAAATAGGATTGACTCTTCAGTTGAGAAGTGTTTATCTTGATTTTAAAAATGTTGAACAAATAGCTATCCCACCTATCATTAAACAAATAGATCACTGTTACTACTGCCCATTCAAACAGGAAAAGTAGCCCATTTGTTAATTGCTTTTTCTAATTGGTGGTTCTTGTTACTTTCTACAGGTTCCCTGGAAATCATTATTTTCCCTTTCATATGGTAATACTTGTAATCAGTAAAATCTAAAGAAAATACATCTAGCCTTTTTGTTTGTGTATGTGTAGCAACAATATAAAACAGAAAAGACAAAAACTTTTAATATGTAAAGACATCCATCTTTACATTAAAATATTTTCATTAATAGTTTAGTTGAAAATCTAATAACATACCGATATATTCATTGAATTTAATTCTCCTAGGATTTAAATTACTTTTTGAGATTCAGTGTCAAACTCTCATCCTGACAAGATGGTAGATGAAATATTCTAAACTCTCCTCCAATTACAATATACATAACAGTACTGGAATTTAAAAGGAAGCATTTAAAGATGCATAGATGATCTGTCAGAAGGTAAGAAAAACTTTTGGGAAGGATAAGAAGTAACAAGGAAACAAAAACAAATCTAAAATTTGTGCATTAATCCAGAGCGGTGAATGTTGAAACATTAAAGATATCTGTAGGCACACACGCTAACCTGGAGCTTTAATAAAAATGACCACTGAAGAGGTGGGACATAAAGCCTGGAATCCTTACAAGATAGGGAATCAAATCCTAGAGGAGAGTAGAAAGCTAAGAGTCCGAGAGTTCTAAAACCTCAGCAACAGAGGTATTTGGGGGCAACATTTAGAGAGTGGGTGGCAGACATACTCTGCAAAGATGAAGAAACTTGTCTAACTTGACTTTGGATAAGGAGGTGGTAGGAGTCTATTTTGAGACTCTCCTACAAGATATCTCTCTCAACAACTTAGGGGGTTAAATTTTTTGAATTTAAAGTGCCGTTGGTTTCCTTGATGAAATAATTCACTTTCCATCTTGTACACAAAGAACTATTACATACAAAGTTTCAGCATACAACACAAAACACATGAGGAAACAAGGCACCATGAATGAGGGTCAGCAGAAACGATAAAGCATACAATTGGATTCATGAGAACCCAAGATGACAGAATTATTTTATACATGAGAAAGCAAACTAAATATTGCCTGAGAAGGACTCCATACTTCTATATTTGAGTCCTTGTGGATGAACTGCAACCTAACTTAATAGGTAGACAAGTTCGCAAACCTAACTTAGGAGTGTACACCTGTAACAATCACTGAGTATTGGCCAATCTCAGCGAGCACTGCAACCATTCATACACTGCTGATGTTCAAAGTGTGTCCAAGTAAGACAAAAGCCTCGCTGAGCTGAAACCAATCCAGCTGTTTGTGTGCCTCACTGCTGATTTCCATCGTCACTTTACTTTTTTTTTTTTTTGTCTATAACTTTGTTCTGAACTGGAGTCTCTCTGAATGTGCTGTGATTCTGGGGGTTGCCTCTTTCACGAATAGTTCATTGCTCAATTAAACTCCTTTAAATTTAATTCAGCTTAAGATTTTCTTTTGCCATACAGAATCCAGTGAATTTGTTTAAAAGTCTTTTGATAGAGCAGAAGTTAAGACAAACATGAAAAAAATTATCAGAGAAGAACAAGGAGGCAAAGAGAAGGAATACATGAAAAACAGCATAAAGGGATTTCAAAACAAGAAGTCCTATCAGATTTTCAGAGCGTGAAAATAAGCAGAATACTAAGAAAACAGTAGTTATTAATTTTACCATAAATAAAATGTTATATGCACATTTATTAGGGCCCAGGTAGTGTTTTAAACCTTTTAGGTGAGTATTATTATTATTGTATTGTTTGATAGATAGGGAAACTGAAGTAAGAATCGACTAAGTAACTTTCCTTGGATCCTATAGTTGGCAAGTTGCTGAATCAAGATTAAAAGCTAGGGAGTCTAGTAGTGAAATCTGTTCTTTTATGTATTTATTTTATCTTAATAATTTTAAAATATTTAGTTGATTTTAAATTTTAAAATGTTTAGTTGACAAATAACAGTCAGTACTTTCCATAAGCAAAATTAACAGATAAAAACTATGAATTTTCTAAAACCTGATCGAATACATGAATCTTCAGATTTGAAAAGCACAATTTTTCTTAGAAGGATAAACAAGGCCGGGCGCGGTGGCTCAAGCCTGTAATCCCAGCACTTTGGGAGGCCAAGACGGGCGGATCACAAGGTCAGGAGATCGAGACCATCCTGGCTAACACGGTGAAACCCCGTCTCTACTAAAAAATACAAAAAACTAGCCGGGCGAGGTGGCGGGCGCCTGTAGTCCCAGCTACTCGGGAGGCTGAGGCAGGAGAATGGCGTAAACCTGGGAGGTGGAGATTGCAGTGAGCTGAGATCCGGCCACTGCACTCCAGCCTGGGCGACAGAGCCAGACTCCTCTCAAAAAAAAAAAAAAAAAAAAAAAAAAAAAGGATAAACAAAAGGAAATCTATAACCCAATTTATCACAGTGAAACTATTAAACACCAAAGACAGAGATATAGAATTCTGACAGAAGAGTGGGAAGAACTAATACCGTCAAAATGTTGAGGAAAAGCAACTATTTACCAAGAACTATACAGCCAAAAAAAAAAAAAAAAAAAAAAAAAAAAAAAAAAAAAAATTAAGAAAAATGGTAGAAGAACAGAGATTTCAGAAAACAACTGAATTTCAAAAGAAATGGATGCATTTCAGATAGAAGGAGAATGATTCCAAAAGGAAGTCATGATTTTTAAAAAGTTGGTAAGCAAAGGAAATGGTAAACATGTCATGATGATGTCTGTCGTGAAGGCATTAGGACAACACAAGATGGTAAATTTGCGACTATGCATGTGCACATTTGCGCACGCACGTGTGTGTGTGTGAGAGAGAGACAGAGAGAGAGAGAGCAATTGGAGTTTAGATGTCCTCTAATTTCCCCAAATTGTTTAGAAGGTGGGTAAATACATTGATTTACTTCAGTCTTGTTAAGTGAAATATGCAATTAAAAAATGAGTAACCACTTAAGAGAATGCAGTATATAATTCCAAACCACAAAAGGAGAAGAAATAGGGGAAAAATCAATAAATGTAAAAGAAGACAAGAGAGGAGCAAAAGGAGCACAGCAAACCCAGGACAAAGCAGGAAATAAGATGGTAAAAACACATTCATATTTATTAGTAATCAGAAAAAAAGTAAGAAAGAAAGATTACTCTTGCCAAAGGTGGAGTAATTTTATTAAACTATCAACAGAATGATTAGCTTTATTGATCTTATTCGATGTATCTTATACAATATGCTGTTTACCACATATACATCTTTAACCATATGAGTAAGAATAGCTATAAGAAAAATGATACAAAATAGTGTATTAGACTTATGTTAAATTAGAGAAAACTGGTGTGCCTTAGCTAATGATAAAGGATGAAGGGCCAGAAAGATACAATAATTCTAAACATACATAGATTGAGTATCATAGCTTAAAAATTTACTGCAGCAAGATTTCTGTATCTACAAGAAGAAACAGATAATATATCGACATAATTAGATATTTGAGCACACTGCTTTTAGCATGGGATAGATCAAGTAGATAAAACAAGTGATAGATAGGCTTGATCTAAAGCACATACATAGGATAAAACAAATAACTTTGACTCAACACACTTATTCTTTCCCAACTCATATGAATATTTATAAATCTGACCCATGTCATAAAGCGTAGGCCATAAAGCAATAGAGCAAGTCTTAAACATTTTCAGATGACTGGTATCATTTGGACCACATTCTCTGTTCATAAGGTAATCGATTTGGGAATCACAAACATCAAATGCCTGTATATTTTGAAATAAAAAACTCACTCCTACGACAAAGGTATAAATAGGCATTTTACAGAAAGTAGGAATCATCAATAAACATATAAAAGATTCTTGACATCATTAGATTTATGAAATGTAAATGAAGTTCTCAATGATATTTTTTAGTTCTAACAGATAGGCCTATTTTTAAAAGTCTGAAAATGCCAGACTTTAGAGTGAAGTAAACATGTTCATAGCCCCAGCAGGTGGGAGTGCATATTAGTAGAAACACTTTAGAAAACAATTAGCATGACATAGTGAGGTTGAGGATATTCAAACCTTTCAAATCTGCAGTTGCATTCCTGGGTATATATCCTTCAGATTTTCTATATGTGTCATTGGGAGACTTGAACAAGAAACTTTTTAACCACATCATTTGTAACATGAGAAAAGCTGGAAATTCTCTATCTGCCCTTCAGGACATATGTATTATGTATTGTAAAATACGTAGTCATTTTTTATTCCATTGGGGTGGTTGACTTTTTATCGGTTTGAAAGTTTTTTTCATATAAATAATATATTGAAGGTGGCCCTCACCCAATTTGTTTGTCATTTCCGTTTTGTTTATGTTTTTTGTATAGAGGTTTTAAATATTTTATACATTGATATTTTATATAACAACATTTATCTAAATGTTTAAAGTGATTTTTGTCATTGGCACTATGTTTAGATGTTTCTCAATCTCCAGGATTTTATTACTATTGATCTATATTTTCTTCCTACATTTTTGCCCTCCCTCCCTCGCTGCCTGCCTGTCTCCCTCTCCCCTTTTCTTTTCTTTTTTCTTTTCTTTTCTTTTTTTTTTTTTTAAACAAACAAAGCTTTCTATAGAATGCATTTTGCATAAAGGGTAACACAGTTTCTATTCTCTTTCTTTTTTTCTAGAAAACAGTACATTCCATTCTAATGTATGTTTTTCCACTGGTACCAAACTATTTACAGCAGTTCTAAACATTTTTGATATTTAGCTATATAAGGTGTTTCAAATATCTGGAAGAAAAATATCCCTTAAATAATCCATTTTTTGTCAAAAATTTTCTTATTTTCATATTTATCTTTGCAAATGACTTCTTGAAATGGTTTTGCAAATTAAAGATATATTCTTGAAACTTTTATAGCTAAATNTGATATTTAGCTATATAAGGTGTTTCAAATATCTGGAAGAAAAATATCCCTTAAATAATCCATTTTTTGTCAAAAATTTTCTTATTTTCATATTTATCTTTGCAAATGACTTCTTGAAATGGTTTTGCAAATTAAAGATATATTCTTGAAACTTTTATTTGAGATGACTATTTGAATAGGGGAGTTATTGATATTTTTATTATATTGATCTTTACTAGGAAATAATACACTATTCTTTTTTATTTATTTAAACTGTTTTTCATGTGTTTTCAGTGAGATTTATAGACCTTTTTCCAATGATATCACATATTCTCATTAGATTTATCTACATATATTTTTAAATTTTGGCTGCTATTATAGATAGATATTTTTTTCATTATATTTTCGAATCTTAGTCTTTAAGAAATCTGTTTTCTTATTTTGTTCCCCAATTTATCATCACTTTGAACATTCTTACTATTTCTAATATATTTGCTGTTGGTTTTCTAATAATTATATCATCAGCAAATTATTATCCTTGTGTCCTATCTATTCTAATACTTAACTTAAAATATGGCTAACAAAGCAGTGATTGAACCAGTTACTTCTTTGGTAGAAATGCTACTTTGGGGAGAAAAAACATCCTGATATTTTTTCTGCCCACTCATGGTAACAATTAAAATATTTCATCAAGTGTGTTATTGCCTCTAGGTTTAAGCTAGCCTATTATATTTAAGAATTATTTTTCCCTGCTGGAAATCATATTAGTTTGTTTGGGCTGCTATAGCAAAATACCTTAGACTAGGGAGTCTATAAACAATTGAAATTTATGGCTCACTATTCTGGAGATTGTGAAGTCCAAGATAAATGTGCAGGCAAATTAGGTACATGATGTGGGCCATCTCTGCTTTATAGACAGAGTCTCTTGCTGCATGCTCCCATGGTGAAAAGGAAAGACTGAACCCTTCAACCTCTTTTATAAGGGCCCTAATCTCATTCATGAAGGTGGAGCTCTCATTGCTTAATATTTTTGAAAAAGCTCTATCTGTTCATATTGTCCCAGCTAATGAATTTCAGGGGAGGGATACCAAAATTCAGACCATAGAAGAAATGATATTGATTGCTAGCATCTATTAAAATGACCAAATATTTTCTCCTTTGACTTGTTACTATGGCGATCTCTCTCTCTCTCTCTTTCTATCAATTAATCATCTATTATGCATCTATCTATTTATCCATTCATTTCCTAATATTAATAATCACTGTAATCCTGGCATAAAGCATGTTATTCATGGCATATTATTCTTTTATATATTATTTTTATGCATTTTGTTATATTTTGTTTAGAGATTTTCATCTATCTTACCAAATAAACTTTTAAAATTATTTTCTTTTTTGTTCTACAGTTTTTCAGATTAGGTTTCATTGCTTGAATAGCTTTGTAAGAAGAATCGGTAAACTTCCTTTCCTTATTTAGGTTCTGAAACTCTTTACATATTAAAGAAATAGAAGTTTTAAGTTGTGAAGAAACTAACTGTCCCAGCATATACAATTAAAATATTTATTTTGTTTGTTGACAACTTTCTTAGTTTTCTTGATGGTATTATAGATCTTTTGGCAGCCAACCAGTATCTTTTACTTCCCTTATAGCCATCCCTTCACTATGTAGAGAATTCTGAGTTGATTATGGTGCCAATGTCCTCAGAGTTAAGAAAACAAATTGCACTTCTCTTTTAGCCAGGGCAGCCATGTAAAATAGCTTTGATTGGTGATATGGAGGTGGATGGGTGGAGCTTTGTAGAAAACTATTATTTCCTTAATAAAAAACGAAACTCATTTGGCAGTTATTTGTAGTCCTGGGCCTCTGCCTTTTCTGCCTAGAATATAGGCAAGGTACTCAGGTTGCAGCAGCTCTGCTGTGAGCAGGTGGATAAAAGCCATCTCCCTAAAGAGAGAGAAACACATGGCTGGGTTTCATTGCCCATCTCAAGACTCCTTACAGTGTGAGAAACATAAACCCCTATGAGGTTAAGTCATGGCAGTCAGGTTTCGGATACATGCAACTGAATATAATTTCTAATCATAAGTAATTGATTTATGCAGGTTTTCTACCCTTTCTTGAATCAATTTTAGTAACATTTTCCAAGATTTCATACATTTCAGATATATGAAAATATTTCAAATATAGGTTTACCTTAAATGTTTTATTTTACTAAAATCTGTAGATAACCTTGTGTTTTCATTCTCAAGTTTTATATTTGTGCTCTTATTTTCTTTTATGCTTCTATCTGGTTGTGAACTCTTTTCAGTGAAGGAGATTTTGAATTTATTTATGTTATTGCTTAATTCACGCTGTTTTATTTCTTTTCCCAGTCACATTTTCCCCCCAATTTTCAGTTGAATACTTAGTTAATTGAATTTAATTTTTAGGTATAGAGTGTAAGAGTTTAGGTTAATGTATTTTCCTGAGTTTGTGTTCACCGTCCATTCTTTCCCATTTTGTACCCTCATTAACTTTATTTTCTCAAGATTTTAGTAAATGTAATTTTGATTACTTCTTTTATTATGTTTTGTTTTACAGTTTTCAACATTGTTGTGTTTTCCGCAATTTTGTGATTCTTATTTTGCCTCAAGGTAAGATAGGGTAAATAATTTGATGCTTAATTTGAAGGATGAATGTAACTTTTTTGTGGCTTACATGTTTTCTTTATCTTATAGATACTTAAAAAAAATCTTCTCTTTATTGAAGGCTGTTTATTTCAATTTCTATGTTTTGAATTAATCTTATTAATTAGATTATTTAAATACTTTTTATCCCCTTCTTACCACTTACCTATCAAGTTAAATCTCTTAGTACTGCTATTACCAATTACTCTTCAAATTTCTGATAATTTTGCTTAATATACATAAGTATTAAGTAAACACTAGTATTACAGAAACTGAATTTTCTGTTTTTCTGCAAGTCAATTAAATGTATAATTCTGTCATCTTGGTAGGAAATAAATTTTATTCAATATCGAGGGTTTGTCTCCCTTTCTACCCTGTTGCTACTAGACTCAGGATGAGATGGGGGTGGGGAATCTTAAATACATTGCATGATAAAATCATGCCCCATCCCAACCTTTTGGTGGAGGAAGAAATGGAGGGCTTCTTAGCATCTCTTACCTGTCCATGAAGACCTGTATTGAAGTGTGACTTGGCTGTTGGTCCATGAGAGCTGTGTTAAGGTTCTCCAGAGAAACAAACACTATATGTGTATATACATAAGATTACAGACATTACTACATAATGATGTTTCTGTCAATGTCAGTCCGCATCTATAGCAGTGATTCTGCAAGATTATAGTGGAGCTAAAAATTCCTATCACCTAGTGACAGTGTAGATATTGTAATATTGTAGGGTAATGCATTTACTCACATATTTGTAGTTATGCTTGTATAAACTAACCTACTGTGCTGCCAGTTGTATACAACTATAGGGTGTTCAATTATGTATGGTACAGAATACTTGATAATGGTAATAAGTAACTGTTACTGGCTTAGGTATTTGCTATAAACACTTTTTATTGCTATTTTAGAATGTACTTGCCCTACTTATAAAAAGAAAAGCTAACAGGAAGACAGCCTTAAGCAGGTCCTTTGAGAAGTATTACAGAAAAAAAGCATTATTATCATAGGAGATGGCCCCTCCATGTGTGTTACTGCCCTGGAAAACTTTACAGTGGGTCAGGACGTGGAGATGGAAGGCAGTGATACTGGTGATCCTGACCCTGTGTAGGTCCAGGCTAACGTGTGTGCATGGAAGACAGTGACATTGGTGATCCCGACCCTGTGTAGGTCCA
The DNA here is from genome assembly GCF_001698545.2 of Rhinopithecus bieti. NCBI lineage: Eukaryota > Metazoa > Chordata > Mammalia > Primates > Cercopithecidae > Rhinopithecus > Rhinopithecus bieti. The sequence continues at coordinate 5,698,247 of NW_016804139.1, forward strand.
GGCTAATGTGTGTGCATGGAAGACAGTGATATTGGTGATCCTGACCCTGTACAGGCCCTGCCTCAGCCTCCCAAAGTGCTGAGATTACAGGTGTGAGCCACTGCTCCCAGGGAGTAGGAAAAGGTCTTCTTTCTTCTGAGTCTGAAACCCTCCATCAATTTCTTCTATGACTGCAGGGTGGGAGACTCATCCCCTCCTGACCCCTGGCCCACGATCCCCCAGTGGCCATAATCTCACTTCTCCTGTGTACCTTACAGTATCTCTACCTCAGGTAATGGGAATTTTCCTATTTTAAGGCGAGATAAATCTGTCTTCAAAATCTCAGTATTTTACTGACCTAGGAGTCTTTTCTGGTGTCCTAGAGACATCAACTTCTGCACAACAAGGAAAGGAGAAGCCCTCTTTTCTCTGTTTTAACTGTTACATCCCTTTGTTTTGTTTACACAGGTATTGTTACAGTGATCTTCTAAAAACAGAAACTGGAGGCCAGGGGTTTAGTTTCAGAGGGGAAATTTACCTCTGTGTGTGTTTGTATGTATGTGGAAAAAAAATAAAGTAGAAGCTGACTCAACAGACCCCCTCGTGGCTGAGGGGACCTCAGAGAAGACTTAGAAGCTGAATTCCTGGCCATGATGGGTTGAGAGGTGGGACATGCCTGCTTATACCCCCTTGCTAACCACCATTAGGCTTTCTTTCCTAAGGGTTCTACAGAAACCAGCACTTTGGAGAGACTTGCTGCACCCTAGATATCAACCAGTTGCCTAACACTTCCCCTCTTTTTTGCAGATTTGACAAAACAACCAACCAAATGTCCTTCCTGATAAGAGACCACAGACCATGGAGTGGTTCTTAACTGTCTATACAGGATGCATAATGAGGATTTTCATGTCCTCTGCTTCACCGTTTGCTGTCAGAGGGCCAAAAAGTTCACCCTGGGATCCTGTTGATGCTGCCATTCTTTGTACATGTGACTTGGATGGGGCATGAAGCTTAATTGAACATATGCACGTTTCTCCTTTCGTAAATATGTATGGCTCCTCCTATAGCGTATTAAATATGAATATTTGGTCACCCTGCTCAGAATAAATTCCCGTTCCCTTTGCCCTTCCCTTGAAATGTCTGTTTCTGGCTACTGACAGAAGGCTATGCTACCCAGCTGTCAGAATGACCACACTGCAGTCTGCAAGCCTTTAGAAGAAATAAAGTCCTACTTTCCAAATTTGTGAACTTCATCATTCTTAAGTTGACATGGATGTGGGGGCATGTGCACATGCACGTGTGTGTATTTTCTTTCTTTTTTTTTATGTTGAGATGGAGTCTCGCTCTGTCGCCCAGGCTGGAGTGCAGTGGTGCAGTCTTGGCTCACTGCAAGCTCCGCCTCCCAGGTTCACACCGTTCTCCTGCCTCAGCCTCCCGAGTAGCTGGGACTACAGGCACGCGCCACCACACCTGGCTAATTTTGTTTTGTATTTTTAGTAGAGACAGGGTTTCACCATATTAGCCAGGATGGTCTGATCTCCTGACATCGTGATCCACCCACCTCGGCCTCCCCAAGTGCTGGGATTACAGGTGTGAGCCACTGTGCCCTGCCAAAGTGTGTGTGTTTTCTTCCTATAAAGTTTTTGACATTTTGACACTCTGACCTAATTTTAGGCATCAGATTTTCAGTTTTACATGTCTCTATTACAGGTAAGCATGAAATTGGGCCTGTACTCCCTTCTGTAACTTTTGCCTTCTTGATTTGAGTAAGACTGTTTGAGGGAGTTTACAATTTAATTAAAAGGCTATCTTGTGTTGGACATGAAACCTCAGGCTAGGAAAAAGTCCCTCTTACCTGTCTATCCCTTTGACATGACCATGAGTGTCTCTCTTAGACTCTTGGTCTGCAGTGGCTGAAGTGATTCCAAGCATCTTCCATTGTGGATGCTGAAGTCCAGATTCCTCTTAGGACCAAGGCACTTATTTCCAGCTGGCAGTGCATTGTTGTGCAAGCTCACAATTGAGGCATGCCCGTGTAATTGCCCTAGTTTAAGGGTACTCTGTCCCCCAGGTTAGTCCCTTCTCAAGGACAGCCCCTACCCAAAACTGGTCCATGATTTCTGAAGGATCATTCAAACTTTAAAACTTCACATGGCATAGGTTAATATTTTTGTTGCAGCTGCATTGAATTTCAACTCCTCCTTCCGTCCAATCCTATTGACCTCACCTCCCCACAGGGTACTCCCTAGTGCAGCCTAATTGCCATATCAGAATCTTCTTCCTGTAGTAGCAGACCTAAGATACCATCTTCTAATGGAGCACTAAGCTTTCAGAAAACTCTTATTCAGATTTTTAATTACAAATATAGTGATTTTCAAGACCTAGTGAGCTATTCCTATGTGTTTGAGTTTGCTTAACATTTTCTATTTCATCATCACTATTCCTTGAGATCACCACTATTATTTTTCCCATTTTACAGATGAACAAATTGAGACAGAGGATAAATAGCTTGTCCATAGTCACATACTACATTTAGGCTAGCCTTTTGTTAGAGATGAGTCAAGAGACAAGAAGTGCAGCTTTCAAGCATTCTTCCCTCAAATTTCTCAAGAAGGCCAGAAGGCCACAGATGCTGCATCTGATTATGTTTAATCTACTCCAAAAAATAGGACCCCAAGTAGAGGGCCTCATTACTCATGCAGAAAACTCTTGATTGTAAATCTTGCTTCTCTGAAATATGGGTGGCTATGATGTGATGCCAGAATTTTTTTTTTAATACTTCCTGCCGTGCTGCATCATTTTCTTGGACAGAGTAATGTAAGTCTGTCTTTCATTCTGTCTCTATCTGCATATACTAGTCAAAATTCCTTGACATTTGTATCTGATGCTATTTTTCTCATTTCACTGATGATTAAAATGTCCTGCACCCTTTCTGCCTTTGGTCCTTTTGCTTGGTTTCTTGGGAGAACAACATAGGTTTTGAAGTTGGCATTTAAAGTGTCCTATTTAAAAAATAGTGTGGCTTTGTGTATGTAATGTTATTTTGTGAGCATTTTCTCATGTCACTAGCTATTTTCTGAACATGAAGTTTATATTCTAATTAATTAATATCACCCTATTGATGGACACAGGGTTTTGCCTGCTTTTTTTTCCATTTAATAATGATATGATGTATTTAATTTCTACCTCTTTAAATTTTACTTAGGTTAGGTTCCTATAAATTAGATTACTGTGTCAAAAATTATCCTTTGAAACTTTTGATAAATAATGCTAAATTTGTTTTCAGAGAAGCTTTTCTTTTGTCAATGTAATTTCTACCACCAATAAACAAAAATGCCTTTGCTTAGAAAAAAGTGACAATTTGATCTATTAAATTGTTGTATAATTAAATTTCCATTTGCTATTTGATTTTTCTTATTGGTCTTTTAGAATCACTTTAAAAACACTTACCTTTATTGTATTACTCTTGTATTCAATGTGTTTCCCACTTTGCAGTTTGCCTTGGTGTGGACTTTGATTAGAATCTCTATTTCTGTTTTGTTTTATTGATCCAGCTTTACTTCTTATGAAGAAAGATATGTTTTGGGTTATTATAGCTTTAGAGGGTATTTTACATCGAGGAAATACTTTTCCCCCTCCCTCCCTCCCTCCCTCCCTTTCCTTCCTTCCTTCCTTCCTTCCTTCCTTCCTTCCTTCCTTCCTTCCTTCCTTCCTTCCTTCTTTCCTTCCTTCCTTTTTTTGACATTGTTTTGCTGTTGTCATCCAGGCTGGAATGCAATGGCACGATATTGGCTCACTGCAACCTCTACCTCCCGAATTCAAGTGGTTCTCCTGCCTCAGCCTCCCAAGTAGCTGGGATTGCAGGCATCTGCCACCATGCCCAGCTAATTTTTGTACTTTTAGTAGAGACAGGGTTTCGCCATGTTGGCCAGGCCTGTCTCGAACTCCTGACCTCAGGTGATTCACCTGCCTCGGCCTCCCAAATTTCCCCTTATTTCAGTCAAATTATTCTCCACAATTATCTAGAGTTTAAACTTCCAGATAAGCTTCAAAATCATTCTGGCAAATTATAAAATACCCAAGTTGGGATTTAAGCATAATCTATCATTCAGTATATATACTGTATCATTATTAAAATAGTAAAAAAGAAACAGGTGTAATCCTTATGTACATCAGTAGGGGTATATTAACTAATTAATACACGAAAGAATGTTTAAAAAGAGGTACACTGAAAGTGGCATATTTCTAGGTATAGTGTAGTAGTAGAATATATTTGTACATCAGTAAGGAGACAACCTTATTAGTGCCGGTAGCTTACATTTGTAGATGGTAAGGGATGAGATGGGAAGCATGACTACTGATTATGGATTTCTTTGAAAGACAAAAAGGAAGGTTTGGTTTGATTTGAAGATTACAGGAAGCTGTGAAAAACTTTGAACAAGTGACTGATAATGATGAAATTACAAGAACTAACATTGATTATGTTTATGTTTTTGCTACATGTCAGGAACTCTTCTAACTTTACAATGCATCAAACCTGTGCAAGGATTCCATGTGGTTGTTTTTACTCTTACCCTATTCTACCTAGTGAAAAAGAGACACAAAGATCAAGTAACTTTTCTTTTCTTTTCTTTTCTTTTTTTTTGAGACGGAGTCTTGCTCTGTCGCCCGGGCTGGAGTGCAGTGGCCGGATCTCAGCTCACTGCAAGCTCCGCCTCCCGGGTTCACGCCATTCTCCTGCCTCAGCCTCCCGAGTAGCTGGGACTACAGGCGCCAGCCACCTCGCCCGGCTAGCTTTTGTATTTTTTTAGTAGAGACGGGGTTTCACCGTGTTAGCCAGGATGGTCTCAAACTCCTGACCTCGTGATCCGCCCGTCTCGGCCTCCCAAAGTGCTGGGATTACAGGCTTGAGCCACTGCGCCCGGCCAAGATCAAGTAACTTTTCAAAGTTACGTACGTTAAAAAGGCAATATGGCTGTAGAGTTTACACCCTTCACTGCTAATTTATACCTGCAATAGTGCAGAGTCTTTCTTCCATTACTACCTAGCAAGCACAAATGTAACAACACAAAACAAACACATCTGTTATAAGTAAATATTTTTCCAGACCAATTTTTTCCTCTCAAAAATTTCTGTGAAATAGAATAGGGACAAGTCAGGTGATAATGCTTTCAAAGTTCATTTGAAAAAGCATCCAATTAATAGAAGTTTGCATTGTCGTATCCGTGTTAAGAAAAAATGAAACAAACCCATTCTGCTTCATTCTGCATGACATAGAGGAATGGCTTTCTGACACTGCACCCACTGCTCATGTTACAGCATTTCAGGCATGTCACTATGTATGTGCTTTTGTAGTTGGGTTGCCCTTGTTTCTTAGAAAGCAAATGTGTATTTATAAATAACACTTTAAGAATAGGCTTTATAGAATCTTGTAAGTGGTACTTCTGAACAGTTTCACTTTGCCATGGCTGTTTCTAGAGAGTGACTCTATTTTTTTATACTCTATATAATTTGTATTATTATTATAGTTAAACTTACTGGCTATTTGCCTTAGTGAAGTCTCTAAAAAGGCAAATAATGCTTTGCAAATGTGTTGACTAAATAAATTTCCAGAGAAAAAAATATATGGCTATGCCAAAAACATTGTGAAATTGTTAATAATTTAGCAGGAGTGGGGGACTCTAACCTTACAGCCATTGGCTTCTAAATCCATATCCCTCCTAAGTGGTAGTCTTGATTTTTGTTTTGAGGAGAAATCAGAAATAAAATGTAATTGTTGAAATATCAGTGATCGTAGCCGGGCGAGGTGGCGGGCGCCTGTAGTCCCAGCTACTCGGGAGGCTGAGGCAGGAGAATGGCGTGAACCTGGGAGGCGGAGCTTGCAGTGAGCTGAGATCCGGCCACTACACTCCAGCCTGGGTGACAGAGCGAGACTCCGTCTCAAAAAATAAAATAAAATAAAATAAAATAAAATAAAATAAAATAAAATAAAAAAAGAAATATCAGTGATCGATAAACAATAGCTAAATTGTCATAAAACAACACAAATGGACTCTACCTAAGAGAGCCAACTATACTGTGTACTAACCCAAAATCAGATATAAAATGGTATGTTCCAGAGGGATTTAAAACTTACAGTAGGTGTGTCTAGTTGTGGAAGGAGATATGGGAAAAGTTCTATGAAACTCATTTAGAGAATATAATGGACCAAACCTTTGAAATTGAAGGACCCCACAGCATTTATAAAAGGCTCTCAGCACTACTTTTCCAAGTTTCACCGGTCATGCTCTTAGAATTGCTGTCAACTTCTACTTCAGGTCTGAGTTTTGTTTCTTCACTGCCTTGAAGATGTGCTTTCTCAGCCAGGTGTAGTGGTTCAAGCCTGTTATCCCAGCACTTTGAGAGGCCAAGACAGGAGGAACACTTGAGTCCAGGAGTTCAAGAGCACTGTGGGTAATATAGTGAGACCTCATTCTCCACACAAAATTTTAACAATTAGTCAAGCTTTTTGGTATCCGCTTGTAATCTTAGCTGCTCCAGAGGCTGGGGTGGGAGGATCCTTCGAGTCCAGGAGGCATCAGTGAGCCATGATTGCATCACTGTACTCCAGCTCAAAAAAAAAAAAAAAAAAGATCCGCTTTTTCAATCTTTTCCATTACCAATCTCAATCACTTTCAAATCACCTGATTGCTACTGCAGTCATAGATATCTTTTCTCCCTCCATCATCTTTCCAAATAACAACTATTTCCAGAAAAGAACTGCTGCTGACATTTGCTCATTTGACTATTCTGCTGTCTGTTACTCTTCCATCTGACAAACGCACAGAGGCAGCTGTAGCATCAAGAACACACACTCAGAAGTCAGACTGGTTCTGTATTCTGGTTCTATCACTTATTAGTCATAAGAGCTTGAACAATTATTTCACCTCTTTATTCTTCTATAGAATGGAAAAACAATTAGACCACCTTCATAGAGTTGTTTTGGAAATTAAAGGGGATAATACAATAAAAGTTTTAGAATAGTACTTGGCATAAAGTAAGACTACAAAGATGTATTAGTTATCATCCACTTATTCACATTATAATTGAGTGCCTAATATGCACCAGCACTGTTATTGGCACTTGGAATATAATGGTGAGGGAAAAGAAGGCATTCTCAGACTTCATAGAATTTGCATCCTAGTGCTAGTGATAGACCTTGATCAAATAATCACAGAAATAAGTGCAAAATAGCAGTAGTGTTAAGTGCTTCAAGAGAGAGGTAAATGGTACTATAAGAACTTAGCACACAGATTTGACCTAGGCAAGTAAGTCAGAGGAGGATGCAATGGGATGTGCCTATTAAGAATTAGTTTATATTAACAGGATCAAAAAGGAAAGAGCACTAAAAAGTAGAGGCCATGTCTTGAGAAAAATCGGCATGAGCACAAGTAAAGATGGAATGTCAGTGTGTCTGGTGCAAAGAGAACAAGGTAAGGCTGGAGAGATAGATGGAAACTGCTGATGAAGGGCTTTACAGGACAGTGTATGGAAGTTTTAGCAGCATGGCCACATTATCATGTTGAATACAATGAGATGTTGGATTGCAGAGTGGCGTGGTTGGCTAAGAGCAGACACGTTAGGCTATTTAAATAACTTAATTCAGGAGAAAGAAAATGGGAGCTGTTACATGCATCCAAGTAAAGAGACCACCAAGCAGCCTTTGTGTGAGAAGCAGTGGCTGTGTATTATTACACCCCGGTGCAGATGGGCTGAGTCTGACAAAAGAGTCAGCAAAGGGTGGTGGGATTATCATTAGTTCTTATAGGTTTGGGATAGGCGGTGGAGTTAGAAGCAATTTTTGTGGGCAGGGGGTGGATGTTACAAAGTACCTTCTCAAGGGTGGGGAGGATGTTACAAAGCACATTCACAAGGGCAGGGAGGATGTGTCGTACAAAGTACATTCACAAGGGTGGGGAGGGTGTATTGTCACAAGGGCAAGGAGGAATGTTATAAAGTATGTTTCCAAGGACTGGGGAATATCACAAAGTACATCATCACAACGTCTGGGGTAGGGGGGTAGGGAGAGTGAGGGGATGGGGGGGATGTCACTATGGCTTGACCATGGTGCGGCCAGCTCAGAGGACCTTACATTCCTGTCTTTTTATGTTAATCATGAAGAAATAAAACGAGAAAGAGTAGTGAAAACTTGGGGTGAAAATTGTGGGGGCGGTATGGAAGGGTGATAGGAGATGTTTCTCAGGGCTGCTTCGAGCGGGATTAGGAGCAGCACGGGAACCTAAAGTGGGAGAAATTAAACTGAGGTAAGATTTGGGGGTAAGGGGTGATATTGTGGGGTTGTTAAAAGCAACATTTGTCATATAGGGTGATTAGTGATAGCCTGGATGCGGTCTCGTAGGAATTGAGAGATTAATTGGAAGACACAAGGCCCAAATAAGAGAAGGAGGAAGATAGGTATTAGAGGACTAACCATTGGAAGAAGCCAGAATACCCAGTCGGAGAGTGGCCAGTTGGGTCCCGCAGAATTAGTTGCTTGATTAACAAGTTTTTGTGCTCTCTCTTTGAGTTTTTTGATGTTATCATATACCAGGCCAGATTGATTTAAGTAAAAACAACACTCTTCAGTAAGAAATATACAGAGTCCTCCTTTTTCAGCAGTGAGTTAATCGAGGCCTCAGCGGTTCTGGAGGACAACTGCAGCTAAAGAGTCAACCTGGGCTTGGAGGACAGATAAAGTTTGTGATGTATCTGTAATGCTAGCAGAGAAGTCATTAGAGAGGCTGCAGAATGTTGTGACAGAGGTTGAGATGTCTGCTATTCCAGTTCCAAGTGCATTTGTGGAGCCAGAAAATCTTAGACCCACAAATAAAGGGATTAGTGGGATGACTCTTTTTTGTCATGTTGGTGTCATGAAGGGGACAGGCAGTCGTTCATTCCCATCTGCGAACTGGATTTTGGGGGTAAGGAAGACTAGAGTACATGTGCCCGTTCAATTGGCAGGTAGGCACATGTAGGTGGAAGAGCCACATAAAAAGAAGAGACCTTTTGTCAGGCAGAACTGGAAATGTAAAGTGAAAATGTGAAAAGGTGTACTGAAAGTGGAGTCCTGCACCCAAAATCCTAGAGATCCAGCAAGGGCAGCAGCCTTTAGAGGTTGTAATGGGGATTGATGGTGCAAATACGTAGAGGGAGGGGTTTGGTTCTCATGGTGTATGAGAAAGCACATAGTGTCTACGAGTAACCTTTCACCACTATTCATGGGGCTGGGTATAAAGCAAGCAAGAGGAGGGGCTAGGAGGAGAGTCAGACAGGCGGGTGGACGGGGGAGGGGGTGGTAAGCCAAGGATGGAGTGAGATGCAAGGTAGATGTCTTCCTAAACAATAGTGATGGTCAATGTATTTTAGTTTGTCAATAATGATAGAGGGCTCATCAGTAATGTGAAGTTGGAATGCTCCCATCTGTTCGGTAATGTATGTGGTTGGGTTCTAGAGATACAGAATAAAGGAACATTTGGATGGTGGACGGTTACCTAAAGGGATTCCAGTAGGTTGTTGTCAGGAGATGTGTAAAGGAGTGGCAACAGGGACAGTTGTTTGTGTGGTTAGGGGTCCAAATATGGCAGGAAGGTGGGGGTGGAACTGATATAAGGAGAAAGGTGCCATACGTAGATGCAGAGAAGTGTGTTACCTTGTTGGTGCGAAATGTCTGGGGAGTTCTCACCAAATCAGTCTAGAAGATAAGTTCCTCAGGCAGGTAAGGATGAGGGCTATTAAAGGAGGTGTGGATGTGCCGGTAGACAGGAGAGGTAGCCCAGTCGGCCTGTAGAGCGGGGGCAGCTGTGTAAGAGCAGGAAGAAAGGGAAATGCATAGCCATAAATTCTTTGCTAGAGAAGGATTGGAGGCAGTGAGGACAGAGTGGGTGAGACTGATAGTATGTTGGAGGTAACTAGGGAGAGGTAGAGAGTGACTAGAGAATGGGGGTAAGGATAAGAGTGAGTAGAAAAGTCAAAAAAGGACTTCAACATGATAGAAGAATTGGAGTGTACCTTGCCACTGAAGATCTTCTATCCGCTCCAAGAGAGAGTTACGGGTGGCGGTTTGAGGTAAAACCAGGAGATATCAGTTATGATGGTTTGGAGGAAAAGTGTAAACTGGCAGTATAAACAAGGGCAGGGCATTTATGAGTAGTTGAGAATAGTGAATCGGAGTATGACTAGACAGAAGATAGTAGGGATGACAAGTTTTTGGGGCAGAGTCCAAATAGTGGGAGTGACTGCATCAAGTCCTGTTGCAAAAAGTAGGGTAAAGATGAATAGACCTAATAGAATGAAGGGATGTATTTAGGCTCATAAAGGTTATTACTGTTCTTCAGAAATGCGAGTAAGTTTAAGGGAAGTAGGGCAGGGTATTTGCGACTTCCAGGAGGAAGAGGAGAGATCAGGCTGCCTGTCTAATGGACACAGCTTTATTCTGGAATGGTGAACCCAATGGGGATGGTCCTGCAGGCGGATGGCAGTTGGGGTACTATAGATGAGTAAGTAGGGTCCAGTCCATCGAGGTTGTAGAGTTCAAGGGGTCAGATTCTTAAGAAGAACTGATCATCCAGCTAGGGTGTCTTCATATGGCAGGGAATCTGGAGTAGGCAAGAGAAGATTAGCAGCCTGGAGAACTTCCTGTCTAGCCTGCTGGAGGACTGGAAGATAGTCACCTAGAGGACTGGTGTCTGGCATGAGGTTGGGGCCCAACAGGAAGGTCTGTCCATATAAAAGTTTGAATGGACCATACCCTGTAGCATCTCAAGGACAGGCTCTAATTCTAAGGAGGCAAAACAGTAAAAGTACTGTCCAGTCTTTTTTAGGTTGGAGATTGAGCTTGGTGAGGTGTGTTTTTAAAATACTATTAGTTCTTTCTACCTTTCCAGACGATTGAGGATGGCAGGGGGCGTGAAGGTCCCACTGGTTGCCAATGCCCTGGGAGACTGCTTGAGTGACCTGACTAATGAAGGCCGGTTCGTTATCGGACTGTATAGAGGTGGGAAGTCCAAACTGAGGAATTATGTCTGACAGAAGGGAAGAAATGACCACAGTGGCCTTCTCAGACCCTGTTGGAAAGACCTCTACCCATCCAGTGAATGTATCTACCCAGACCAAAAGGTATCTTAGTTTTTTGTCTCAGGGCATATGGGTGAAGTCAAGATGCCAGTCTTGTATTAGAAATCTGGTTATAGCAATGGAAAGGACTGGATGGACTTAACAGATATGTAGAAAGTAAAATTGCCAGAACTTGGTATAAATTTTATTGGGGGAGGGAGGGTGAGCAAGAGGGAGCAGTTATGGATGACTCAGTCTCCTGGCATGCAGAACTAAGATAGAACTGATAGAAGAATGGAAGGTCATGTGCCTGATTTGAGACTTTTTGCATTGGAGGTACTCTAAAGGACACAATCTTTAAAAGTCTTTTCATTAATTGACCATCTTTGTAGCTTTCATGATGAAATTAAACTTTTAAATCCAGAATTTAATGATTTCTTTTACCAATTCCAAATGTTTCTACTCTTTTCCACTCTATAATTTTTCCCAGTTCTATTTTCCTTTACTTAAGTCAAGCTAAGCTCATCACTCCTTGAATTCCAGCTTGTCCCATCATCTTTTCCCCATTTATTTCTTTTCTTTCTGAAATTTGGTTAAAGTTATCCTCTTTCAAGTAATCTTTCATGAGTAGTACATCTGATTACAATAAAAGTATATTCCCACTTCTATCCCTGTGACCTGGTCCAGCATTTTCATGCTTATTTACATGCTAAATTGCTCTTACTAATATATGGCTTTATAAAATCATTGTTTCCTTAGTTTACATGCATATTTTCCTTCTATCTATATTGCATATTCTTCAGATCAGGGATCATGTCTTATATTTATTTTTTATTTGTTCTTTGGTTCTTTAAACAATTTGCAGCATTACTGGAATAAAAAATACTTTATTGTCTGACCAAATTTTCCAAGCTGGGTGGGAGGCAGGAAAATGGCTGACTAAAGCATGATTTGTTTATTGTCTCAAAGCCACAGAAATATTTCATCACTCTCCTAATTCCACTTTTTCCTCCTCATATCCTTTTCAATGAATGGAATTCATTCAGAAATGCCAAAGTGTGGAGTCAATGTGGAATAAGAGCATGAGCATGAGTGGTGGGTCCTGAAAGAAGCAGGTTTTATTTGTCCCTGTGTAATCTTGGGCATGCCTTTTAACCTCTCTTAATCTTAATCTTTTCATTTTAAAAGTGAACATATTCATATCTATACACTCATTCAGTCTTATTTGTTTGTTCAGCTCCCAGCTTTGTATTTCTGTATATATGCTAGTAACCCCCATAAATACATTCACAATCCAAATATGGTTCTCCAACTGAGCTTGATGTTGTTTTCTTCCTTATAGCAGTATTTACAGAAAGCAAAATTCTAAACAAAGACTAACTCACGGATTTGGGGGAATAACACTCAAACATGATAGCTATTTCAAAACCTTCTATAAAGGTCAAATGGACTTTCCATGTCAAAATATTCTAGATCTGGAAAGTGACAAATATATTAGAACACACACAGAGAAACCTGTTTTCACTTTGGAGTAAATATTTTTTCTCAAGAAAAGATTACTGCATTGAATGGTAGAAAACTGCCAAAATTTAGAGGAAGTTAAGCAATATCAGTATACAATTAAAAATGAATTAGTCATAGCTGCAGTGAAGGGGATTTCCATAATGCATTTGAGAACTTCAGAAAAACTAACATTAAATTGCCATTAAAAAACAAAAAATACTTGTACCACTCAAAATAAGAGTTTAAAAATTCAAGAGGGTGTTGTTCACTTTTAAAATATGTTTTCAATGGAAAATGAACCAATCTATAAATCAGGATATTCTGTACACAGTTTACAGAATCATCAGTGTTGGAAAGTCTAGAATATTTTAAAGTAAATATATCACCGAGTTTTTAAAGTCTTATTGACAAGGCAATAAAATGATCCAAACAAGAGCTCTGCAACTCTACAAGTAGCAATTTCCTCCATATTAATGTTGTTTTCCGAATGTACTTTATAGCCTTAAGGAAAATTTAAAGGGTGAAAATTGGATTTTAACTTGGAAAACAGCTGAAACTTATCACTTGGGTGAAGTTTGTTGAAATCCAAGAGGTTTTAAGAATTCTTCTTGCAGACTTTTCTCTAATATCCAGTGAAGAAGTTTTGTACTTTTGTCTGGATAGGGAAGCTGATGGAAAGTTGGTAGGTATCCTAATTCCATAGTTATCAGGAATCCTCAGCTGCCAGGCTGCTCCTAAGCCACATCACTTCGGGTATGTTCTGGGAAGGTAAATCATTGCCCTTCTAGTGTTGCCTCAGCCCCTGAAGACAATGCCTAGTGCCTTTGACTGCCAGATTCTACTCATCCTCTCTTCATCTTTCCCTGAATCTTCCTGCTGCATTATTGCCTCAACTCCTTTTCACCCTTTGGAAACTCCACCCTGACTGCTGCTTGATATACTGTGGAGTGACTGTCAGGAAAATAGGGTTGAAGTTAGATTGTCTCAGTTTGAATCCTGATGTATTAGGGTTCTCCAGAGAAAGCAGGTGGTATAGTGTTAAGGTCTAAGAGCCGGAGAGCAAATGGTGTAGATCTGAGAACCAGGAGCATCCAGGACAGAAGATTGACATCCTAGTTCAAGCTGTCAGGCAGAGAGCAAATCCACCTTTCTTACATTTTTTTGTTCTCTTTTGGCTCTCAATGGATTGCAAGATGCCCAACTATGTTGGGGGAGGGCCATCTGCTTTACTCAGTCCGCCTATTCAAAGGCTAAACTCTTCTGGAAACACTGTCACAGACACACCCAGAGATAACGTTTAACCTGATTGCTGGACATCCTGTAGCCCAGTCAAGTTGACACGTAAAATTCACCATCCCACCTGGCTCCACTGCCTTCTGATGTTGGAAACTTGGGAGAGTTATTCAATCAGATTGAACCTTAATTTACTCATCTGTTAAAAATGCAGGTTATTACCTTGAAATGTGTTCCCCAGGGATAAGGGGGCACTACTGTAATTCAAAGGCAGGGAGCTCATCCAGCTTTATCCTTAAAACAACCAATAATATGTGTTAACTAAGGAAATGAATACAATAATAGATGAATAGCTAAAAACATTGACATGTGTATTAGTCTGTTCTCACACTGCTAATAAATACACACCCAACACTAGGTAATTTATAAAGGAAAGAAGTTTAATGAACTCATACTTCAGCATTACTGGAGAGTCCTCACAATCATGGCAGAAGGTGAAGGAAGAGCAAAGGCATGTCTTACATGGCAGCAGGCAAGAGAGAGCTTGTGCAGGGAAACTCCTATTTATAAAACCACCAGTTCTCATGAGACATATTTACTACCATGAGAACAGTATGGGAGAAACTGCTCACATAATTTAATTATCTCCACCTGGCCCTGTCCTTGACATGTGAGGATTATTATAATTCAAGGTGATATTTGGGTGGGAACACAGCCAAACCATATCATTCCACCCCTACTCCCTCCCAAATCTCATATCCTCACATTTCAAAATCAATCATGTCTTTCCAACAGTCCCCCAAAATTTTAACTCATTTAAGCATTAACTCAAAAGTACACAGTTCAAAGTCTTATCTGAGACAAGGTAATTCCCTTCTGCCTATGAGCCTGAAAAATCAAAAGCAAGTTAGTTACCTCCTAGATACAATGGGAGTACAGGCATTGGGTAAATATACTCATTCCAAATTGGATAAATTGGCCAAAACAAAGGGGCTTCAGGCCCTCTGCAAGTCTGAAATACAGCAGGGCAGTCAAATCGTAAAGCTCCAAAATGATCTCCTTTGACTCCATGTCTCACATCCAGGTCACACTGATGCAAGAGGTGGGCTCCTACAGCCTTGGGCAGCTCTGCCTCTGTGGCTTTGCAAGGTACAGCTGTTTTCCCCATTACTTTCATTAGCTGATGTTGAGTGTATTCAGCTTTTCCAGGTACATGGTGCAAGCTGTCAGTGGATCTACCATTCTAAGGTTTGGAGGATGGTGGGTCTCTTTTCACAGCTCCACTAGACAGTGCACCAGTGGGGATTCTGTATGCCAACTAAACCCCACATTTCTCTTCTGCGCTGCCCTAGCAGAGATTCTCCATGAGGGCCTTGCCCCTGCAGCAAACTTCTGCCTGGATATCCAGGCATTTCTATACATCCTCTGAAATCTAGGTTTCTGAACCTCAATTCTTGACTTCTGTGTACCCGCAGGCCCAACACCACATGTAAGCTGCCAAGGCTTGGGGCTTACACCCTCTGAAGCCATGGCCCAAACATTACCTTGGCCCCTTTTAGCTGTGGCTCAAGCAGCTGGGATGCAAGGCACCCAGTCCATAGGCTGCATAGAGCAGGTGATCCCTGGGCCCAGCACATGAAACCATTTTTTCCTCCTAGGCCTCCAGGCTTGTTTCCTCCTAGGCCTCCAGGAAGGGCTGCTGTGAGGGTGTCTGACATGCCCTGTAGACATTTTCCCCATTGCCTTGGCAATTAACATTTGACTCCTCATTACTTATGCAGATTTCTGCAGCATGCTTGAATTTCTACTCAGAGAATGGGATGTTCTTTTCTGTCTCATTATCAGGCTGCAAATTTTCTAAACTTTTATGCTCTGTCACCTCTTGAATGATTTGCTGCTTAAAAAATTTTTTCTGCCAGATACCCTAAATAATTTATCTCAAGTTCAAAGTTCTACAGAGCTCTAGGGCAGGGGCAAAATGACACCAGTCTCTTTGCGTAGCAAGAGTGACCATTACTCTAGTGCCCAAGAGGTTTCTTATCTCCATTTGAGACCACTACAGCCTGTACTTTATTGTCTATATCACTATCAGCATTTTGGTCAAAGCCATTCAACAAGTCTCTAGGAAGTTCCAAACTTTCCCACGTCTTCCTGTCTTCTGAGCCCTCTAAGTCTTTAGGGAGTTGTAAACTTTCCCACACTTTCCTGTCTTCTTCTGAGCCCTCCAAACTGTTCCAGCCTCTGCTTATTACCCAGTTCCAAATTTGCTTCCCCATTCTCAGGTGTCTTTACAGTAGTGATCCACTTCTGGTACCAATTTACTGTATTAGTCTGTTCTCAGGCTGTTAATAAAGACCTACTCAAGACTAGGTATTTTATAAAGGAAAAGATGTTTGTTTAATGGACTCACAGTTCAGCATGGCTAGGGAGGCCTCACCATCGTGGTGGAAGGTGGAGGAAGAGGAAAGGTATGTCTTATATGGCAGTAGGCAAGAGAGAGCTTGTGCAGGGGAACTCCCATTTATAAAACCATAAGATCTCAAGAGACTTATTCACTACCACGAGAAAAGTATGGGGGAAACTGCCCCCACAACTCAATGATCTCCACCTGGCCCTGTGCTTGACATGTGTGGATTATTGTAATTTAAGGTGAGATTTGCATGGGGAGACAGCCATACCACATCTACATGATTTTACATTTTAGTGAAATCATATCGAAGTGTTAACTCAAACATATTAGAATTATTATGTTTATTTCAGGGTCAGTTGGAGTAATATTTTTGGTCAGGGACATGGTTCTAAGAATCCAGTAAATTACACAAAATTCCTTCTGTTTGTAGAGGATTCCGTAGCTAAAAAATCTTTCATAAGATGTAGTAATTGTGTGTAGGTTTTGAGCATTAGGGATTCTTTGAAAGAACCAAGTTAGCACGTCTCTTCCTTACCTTCAAGAAATGGGACAAAAGAGCCAGGCAGCTGTAGCCTATAGTATTTATTACAGAAAAATCTGATTTTAGAGACTCTGTTTAGTATTTGTGGGCCAGTGGACTTCCTCATACTGAATTCCAGGAGAGAACAGACCATACACCTTGCTGCAGATGTCATTTTATATTTTAAGACTGTAAAACTGTCTTCATTATTTGCTGTCTTAATTACCATGTATCTGAAACTCAGTAGTGTCTCACAAAAGTAAATGTTTAGTGACTGGATCAAGGATGAATTAGTTTAGTTATTATTCCCAGCTATGGAGAGATTATGTCACAGTTATAAGGAGTATACTATTTGAAGGAGAGAAGACAGAAGCAAGAACAGCAGATGGCTGCAGAAATAATTCACACAGAGATAACCCCTCCTCTTCCTCTTCCATCCTTAATGGGAAACACTAAAGTGTTTTTTTTTTTTTTTTTTTTTTAACATACTTATAGATAATCAAGTAGAGAGGGAGAAGTTAAACATACAAGAACTAGAGGGATAATTGATATTGTTTGGATCTGTGCCCCACCAAAATTTCACATTGAATTACAATCCCCAATGTTGAGGTTGGGACCTGGTGGGAGGTAATTTGATCATGGGGGTGGTTTCTCACAAATAGTTTAGTGCTATCCTCTTGGTACTGTTCTTATAATAGGGAGTGAGTTCTTACAGCTGTAACCCCAGCACTTTGGGAGGCCAAGGTGAGTAGATCACCTGAGGTCAAGAGTTTGAGACTAGCCTTACCAACATGGTGAAACCCCATCTCTAGTAAAAATACAAAATTAGCTGGTGCGGTGGTGCATGCCTGTAATCTCAGCTACTTGGGAGACTGAGGCAGGAGAGTCACTTGAATCTAGGAGACAGAGGTTGCAGTGAGCCGAGATTGTGCCACTGCACTCCAGCCTGGGAAACAAGAGCGAAACTCCGTCTCAAAAGAAAAAAAAAAAAATGTGTGAAACACCTCCCCTTCTCCTCATGCCCTTATTTCTACTCCTGCCATGTAAGATGTACTGGCTTCTCCTCTGTCCTCTGCCTTCTACCATAATTGTAAGCTTGTTGAGGCCTCCCCAGAAGCAGAGCAGGTGCCAGCACCATCCCTCCTGTACAGCCTGTGGAATCATGAGCCAATTAAACCTCTTTTCTTCATAAATTACCAAGTCTCAGGTATTTCTTTACAGCAATGCAAGAACAAACTAATACAATAACCAAGGAGATAAAACCACCACACCAGCTAATTTTGTATTTTTACTAGAGAAGGGGTTTCACCATGTTGGTCAGGCTAGTCTCAAACTCAGAAAAGTTGATGGAAACCTCAGCAACTTAAGGATTGATCTTTGAAAGATGGAGGAGCATTTCCTTTATTGAAGTAGGAGGGAGAAGGGGAGCTGGTGATGGAGGACTTGAGAAAGGTTCACATGATAGTTGGAAGGATTTCCTTTCTGAGGGCTTCTCTTTTCATCATAAAATGTGAGAAGAGGTTTTCTGCTGGGAACTGGGAGGGGAGAAGAGGGTTCTGTGAGGAGCTGAGGTGGGAGATTTTAAGGGAAGAAGAATATATGAGATATTATGAGCTCTAGGAGAAAAGGAGAGTCTTAGAAGACTGGAATAAGTTTTACAGCAGATTTGAAGAACCCATTAAGCATTGGGAGCATGAATTTAACCTCTTTGGCTTGTAATAAGTTAGCATCATATACAAAAGCATTTCCATGGCTACAGATGCAGGTAAGGGAGCGGACATTTTGCCCCAGATTTCAGTAATTCACTAGCAACTGCTGCAGGCATTTTACAATATTCCAGGAAATCTGTACCTGCAGAATAATACAACAGGGGCAGTTAAGGAAATATTCACTGACTTTTATCTTTTTTGGCCCTAGCCTAGTTTAGGATTACATGAGCTTTCACGCACAATATTACATAAGTACCCAGGTTTCAAGGTAAAATGTTTCCAATCCAACTTAAAATAATTCAGTGATTTTTCCATTGCATTCAAAGATAAAAATCCCTGCCACTCTCTTAAGGCCCTGGATATCTGGCTCTTCCTCACTCTCTAGGCTGCAACTGATACTACCTACCCATCACTTTACCACAGTGGCTTTTGTTAAGAATCTTGAACAAAGTGTGATCTTTCTGGTGTCAGGGCCTTTCCCCAATTATATTACTTGGAGTTCACCAGAGAAGAATTGGCTTATGTAGTTAGTTATGAGGATTGGCAAGTCCAAAATCTGCAGGGTAGGCCACAGGCTGAAGACCCAGGGGAAAGTTGGTGTCGCATTTTCATGTTCCAGGCAATCTTCAGGCGGAATTCCTTCTTTTTTGTCAGTGGGGTGCAGGGAGGCATTAGTATTTTCCCTCAAGGCCTTCAACTGATTAGATGAGGCCCACCCATGCTACAGAAATTAATCTGCTTTAATCAATGTCTACTAATTTAAATGTTAATTTCTTTAAAAAATACCTAACATCAACATCCAGACTGGTGTTTGACCAAAATCTGGGTACCATAGCCTATCCAAGTTAACACAAAAGTAACCCTCATGTCCATGCAATCATCATCTACCCTTGATGCCCTTTCTCTTCCTTGTCTCTTGGCTACATTGTCACTTCAGGGCACTTTCTTGATCATCTGTCCTCAAAAGTAGGTCAGATGCCCCTTCTATGTGTTCCAAGGGGACACTATATTTCCTTAACTCAGTCGTGATTTAATTCATAATCATGTACTGGATTTATGTTTAACTCTGTCTTATCATAGAGATAGGGGTCATGTTTGGTTATTTATCACTGTCCTTACTGACCCAATAACAAACGAGATGCTCGTTTGGAACCAATGAATTAGTAAACACTCTTTATGAATACAAGAAACCTCCGTATGTCAACTGAACAGTATTTATAATGTATTTATAACCATCACTCTCCTATTTCAAATATTTCACCAATAATAACACTAAATAATAGATCAGTAACATGTGTTGTGTGCTTTCAGTATGACAGGCATGCTTCTAGGCACTCAATAACTTATTGTGTCAAAACTCCTTTTAACACCATTTCAGATTTTGCATTATTTTACACTACTTTAGATTCTCTCAGCCTCCCTGTGTCTGAGGCTGCTCCGGGCCACACCTTTCACCTTAATTCTGATCCCCACCAAAGCAAATTTGCTGGAGTACAAGTCAATTGCACCTTGCCTCTTGCCTTGGTGTTATATCTCTCCCCCTCCAGCACCATGTTTTATTTTCTTACTGTGGCTGAAAAGACATATACAATCATCTCTGGACCCATGAGGCTCCCCTAGTTGCCTAACCTGGAAATATGGGGGAGATATAATGCTGAGAAGCAAAGATCCTCAGCAGAAGAAGACAGAAGATAAAGTCTTTTCAACCCCACTGCCCCCACCACTATCCACAGATTGCCCTGAGACATAATACTACACAGGACCCATTGGGAGTTTGTTCCATGAAATTGAGCAATCAATCACCATAATACCTAGGAGTGACAAGCTGGCAGGAGCACATCTCTTCCCATTTCCTCTCCCTCCTTCCCTGTTTTGCTTACCTTTTCCATCATTTCTTCTTTCTTGGCATTTAACTCTTTAATACAGTCAGCCCATAAGCTTTTGTTAAAGTCTGTTTTCTAGAGCATCTGGGCTTATACATTCATTTAATCTCACAACAAGAGGATAAGATCCAGTTTGTTTCTAAAATGCTCATTTTGGCTGCAGCATGCTAACAGCTAAAAGCAGGAGAAGTGGGGAACCTACTCTATTAGTCAGGGTTCTCTAGAGGGACAGAACTAATGGGATGCATATAAAGGGGAGTTTATTAAGTAGTATTAACTCACACCATCACAAAGTCCTACAATAGGCCACCTGCAAACTGAGGAGCAGGGAAGCCAGTCAGAATCCCAGAGCTGAAGAACTTGGAGTCTGATGTTTGAGGGCAGGAAGCATCCAGCACAAGAGAAAGATGCAAGCTGGGAGGCTAAGTCAGTCTAGCCTTTTCATGTTTTTCTGCCTGCTTTATATTCTAGCTGTACTGGCAGCTGATTAGATGGTGCCCACCAAGATTAAGGGTGGGTCTGCCTTTCCTAGCCCACTGACTCAAATGTTAATTTCTTTTGACAACACCCTCACAGACACACCCAGGATGAGTACTTTGTACCTACTTAGGAATTAATGCAATGGTCCCCATGAAAGATGAAGTTGGATTGGACAGTAATGCCAGCTATACATGTGGAAATAAGTGATCAAGTTTGGGATCTGGCTTTCTCTTCCCTCCAATCTTGCCATTGTTTACACACTTGTCCATTCAACTATGAATGCTCTGTCTGTAGGAGTTGCTAGCATGCTGCAGAAAACTAGTATATTTTCTGTTGCATAAATGAGGCAGAATAACAATTCAAGATATTTAGAAAACCATACCAATAGGTTGCTCATAAAATTTCATGGTCTAAGCCTAGGAAAGGATGTACATGTTTATGAGTATATTTTGAAAGTAAAAGGGGGTGCTATTCATTGATATGCCAGGACAACAACATAAACAAATCAGGACAGTCCCAGGAAAACCTGGATGTATGTCAACACTGAGTATACAACCACTGCATATGGCTTACTAGCAACTTAAAAATTACAGCAGTCCAATAAATCTTTCCACTTACCAGGGATACCTCTATCAGAATCTTTAGTTGGCAAGAGTTTATTAGTGTATTAGTTGGGGTTCTCTGGAGAAATGGGACCAATAGCAGGTACATATGCAGAGATTTATTATGAGAAATTTTCTCAATTATGGAGGATGAGAAGTCCCACAATTTGCCATCTTCCAACTGCAAACCCAGGGTAGCTGGTGGGATAATTTCCATTCATGTCCCAAAGTCTGTGAATCAGGAGAATCAATGGTGTCAATCCCATTCCAAGGGCAGGAAAAGACCTATGTCCAGCTCAAGTAGACAGGCAGAAAGCAAAAGGAGTGAATTTCTTTTTCCTTTCCTTTGTTTTATTCAGGCTCCCACAGGATTAAATGATGGCCACCTGCACTGAGTAGGGTAATCTACAGAGTCCACTGACTCGAATGGTAATCTCGTCACCAACCACCCTCACAGACACATTAAAAAATGATGATCTGAGCCTCCTTGTCTCAGTAAAACTAACACAGATAATGAATCATCACAATTATCTATTTATTTTTATCACTGAATACAAAATAAGATTTCTATTAAAATATTTATTATTCATTGGAAGAAAAATATGGACATAATTAGAAGAGAAACATTTTGTTAAACCTTCCTTGATAGACTCTGGAACTAGTGGCAAGTTTTTCAGAACTCTGGATTTAGGCAGAGCCTGACTTTTAAATCTCTTTCTACATTTACTCTTTGCTTAACCATGTCCAAAGTCTGTGTCATGAAAACTGCAAGATACTACTTTAATACAAGTTGCGTATATTTTATCTGAAATGCTTGGAACCAGAAGCATTTTGGATTGTTTTCAGATTTGGGAATATTTGCATATATATAATGAATTATCTTAGCAATGGAGACCAAGTCTAAACATAAAATGCATTTGTTTCACATACACCTTATACACATAGCCTGAAGGTGATTTTATATGACATTTTAAATAATTTTGTGCCTAAAACAAAGTTTTTATTTTATCACCCTCTGTTGGCCTGCTTGGGTTGGGGAACCTGGCCTTGTGCAGAAAAGATGTATCACAGCTGAAGGACTGTGGGAAGGACTTTTTTCCTTGTGGAGCCTGAATGAATTGTGTTGTGCATCTGCATTTTGACTATGATCCATCACATGAGGTCAAGTGTGCAATTTCCCAATTGTGGAATCGTGTCAGCGCTTCAAAAGTTTGTTTATTCTGTCAATTATTTATTTTACTGTGCATAGCTTCTTAGTTTAATTAAGTCCCATCTATTTATCCTTGTTTATGTTGCATTTGCTTTTGGGTTTTTGGTCATCAACTCTTTGCCTAAGCCAGTGTTTAGAAGAGTTTTTCCAAAGTTATCTTTTAAAATTTTTATGGCTTCTGGTCTTAAATGTAAGTCTTTACTACATCTTGAGTTGATTTTTGTACAAGGTGAGAGATGAGGATCCAGCTTCATTCTTCTACAGGTGGCTTGCCAATGATTCCAGCATCATTTGTTGAATTCAGGGTCCTTTCCTCATTTTTTTTTTTTTTTTCGCTTTGCTTTGCTAAAGATCTGTTGGCTGTATTTGGCTTTATTTCTGGGTTCTTTATTCTGTTCCATTGGTCTATGTTTTTATAGCAGTATAGCAGTACCATGCTGTTTTGGTAACTATTGCCTTGTAGTATAGTTTGAAGTCAGGTCATGTGATGTCTCCCTATTTGTTCTTTTTGCTTTGTCTTGCTTTGGCTGTGTGGGCTCTTTTTTGGATCTATATGAATTTTAGGATTGTTTGTTTCTAGTTTTGTGAATAATTATAATGGTATATTGATGGGAACTGCATTGAATTTAGATTGTTTTTGGCAGTATGGTCATTTTTACAATATTGATTCTACCCACCCACAATCATGGGTTGTATTTCCATTTGTTTGTATTATCTGTGATGTCTTTCAGCAAGTTTTTGTAGTTTTTTTGTAGAGACTTTTCACCTCCTTGGTTAGGTATATTCCTAAATATTTTATTTTATTTTTTGCAGCTGTTATAAATGTGGTTGAGTTCTTGATTTTGATTCTCAGCTTGGTCACTGTTCATGTGTAGCAGTGCTACTAATTTTTGTACCTTGATTTTGTATCCTGAAACTGTGCGGAATTCATTTATCAGATCTAAGATCTTGTTGGGTAAGTCTTTAGGGTTCTCTAGGTATAAAATCATATCATTGGCAAACAGTGACAGTTTGACTTCCTCTTTACAGATTTGGATGCCCTTTATTTCTTTCTCTCATCTGATTGCTCTGACTAGGACTTTCAGTACTATGTTGAATAGACGTGGTGAAAGTAGGCATCTTTGTCTCATTCCAATTCTCAGAGGGAATGCTTTCAACTTTTCCCTGTTCAGATGGCTGTGGGTTTGTCACAGATGGCTTTTTTTAACCTTAAGGTCTGTCTCTTCTATGCCGATTTTGCTGAGGGTTTTAATCATAAATGGATACTGGATTTTGTCAAATGCTTTTTCTGTGTCTATTGAGATGATCATACCACCTTACTCATACAATAATGGCTATAAATAAAAGATAAAAAATAGATGTTGTCATGTATGTGGTGAAAAGGGAACACTTCTCCACTGCTATTGGGAATGTAAACTTGCACAGCCACTACAGAAAACAGTATGGAGATTCCTTAAAGAACTAAAAGTAGAACTAGCATTTGATCTGGCAATCCTAATACCGGGTATCTACCCAGAGGAAAAAGTCATTATATGAAAAAGACACTTGCACACACATGTTTATAGCAGCAACAATTCAAAATTGCAAAAATATAGAATCAGCCTAAGTGTCCATCAACCAACGAGTAGATAAGAGTATGCATGTATGTGTGTGTGTGTATGTGCATATATATATATATATATATATATATATATATATATATTTATGTACATACATATCATGGAATACTACTAAGCCATAGAAAGGAATGAAATTATAGTATTGGCAGCAACCTGGATGGAGTTGGAGACCATTATTCCAAGTGCAGTAACTCAGAAATGGAAAACCAAACACCATATGTTCTCACTTAAAATTGGGAGCTAAGCCATGACGACACAAAGCCATAAGAATGTTATAATGGACTCTGGGGATTTGTGGGGAAGGGTGGGAGGAGGGTGGGGAATAAAAAATTACACATTGGGTACAGTGTACACTGCTCGGGTGATGGATGCACAAAAATCTCAGAAATCTCCACCAAAGAACTTATCCATGTAACCAAACAACACCTGTTCCCCAAAATCTACTGAAATAATAAAGAAATAAATAGATAAATAGATAAATAAATAAAAGTGTTGGATTTCTGAGTATTTTGGATTATAGATTTTTGGATTAGGGCTACTCAACCTGTAGTTAAAACTCCTGTTTGTGACAGAAAATTTATTCCTGAATTAGGAAAAAGAAACACTGAAAAGGGAGTTATTGACTTACTTATTCTTTCACTCAGCAAACAATTCTTGGGTGCCTACTATGTGATAGGCATGGTTCTAGATGCTGCAGAACAGTATGACAAAGCATAGGAACCTTATGCTCACTAGAAGCTCAGAGCCTTGTGGAGGAGGCAGAGAAGTTACAAATAAAAACCAGCTACATGATTTAATGGCAGATATTGTTGAATTCAGTGGGAGCACTTCAACAATTAAGAGTGTTGACCAGAAGCACTTTTTTAGAAGAGTGTCAGGCAGGGCTTCTCTGAGTAGTTGATATATGAGCAAAGACCTGGAGAAAGTGAAGGAGAGAGTTACGTGGATAGCTGGGGAAGGGACATTCCAGGCAGAGGCAATAGCAAATGCAACGACCTGAGTGAGAATTAGTTTGGACTTTTCAAAGCAAATCAGGAGCTGCAAAGGAGTGAGCAAAGGGATGATTGAAGAGCATGTACTGAGTAGTCATGAAGTAGGAAAGGCTTCAAGAATAACTTGGCTCAGGGTGCAAAAGATGTTGCTCAAACTTAATTTCTCTCCATTTCTACGTCCCACTTGCCCCACACCCGGGCATGGGCTTAACAATTTTTTTTTGAAAAGTAAAAAAAAATACTTTGATACGGTTAATCAACAGTAACCAGACAATAATAGCTTCTAATCGCTCATGTAGATGTTACCGACACTAATTAAAAATTAAACTTTGTCCTATAGGTCTTAAGGTCAGGAATACCATTGACCATTTTTAGCATGCGGTTTATTTAAGATATACTATGGGGAAAATGTCAACCACAAAATCCTATTAGGCAAAGCCTGAAACATTGAAGCATTGTTTATCAATTTAGCTCCCACCCCCAGCTTTCCCCAAATTGTATTAAGCCTGGTTTTTAGATAAAGTAGCATATTTTCAGTCTTATAATATTCATGTATGTGTAAGACTTATCAACATTAAAAAAGGTTTATTTCTTACCACAAATAAGCACATACTGTAGGCAACTGAAACATTTTAAACCATATTTGTAATTTGAAAAGTTGGCTTTTACACAATGATTTGGCTCAAAAACTACATTTTCTTCTTTGAGTTGTAAAATGGTTGTGTGCATGCATTTACTTATTCTCACTCCTCAAATATCATGAAATTATCCAAGGAGCCTAAAATTGAGAATATATTCATCATGGCACTGAAACACAAGATTTTCAACAATTATTGAGAATCTTTGAAAATTCTTGGAAAATATCAAGCAGACAAAGGCAAAGGAGAGATTGGTCTATTTGGAAAGTGGGTAGTTTTTCTCCCCAGAGGATTGGAAAAGTGAAAACTCAAGCTTGGAATCATAAGAATTCGAGGTGATAGTTAGCTAGTTAGGTAGTCTGGAATTAAATAGTGTATGTCAAAGTTCTTGGTACTCAAGTGACTAACCACAGAAATTTTCCTCAAACTCCCTTGGTATTCAACAAACATGAATGAAAAACAACCACTTTCAATAGTAAAAGAGATTTTCCTAAAGGCTCAGCTTTATAGTCACTTTTACCTTTCTGTTTGAAAATGCAACTTAAAACTAATTCTTGGCCACTTTACAAGTGAAAGTGGGTCAGAAATCAGCCACCTGCTTTAATGACTGGAAGGACCTGTTAGTGAAAGAAAAGTGTCTCTTTCTATGCCTTGTGGTCGTCTGAATTCTCAGTCTAGCACATTCAAAGCACACAAATTATAATTTTTTCTTTTTTGGCAGAGGATGAAAACTTAAACGTAATCTCTGAAAAATAAATTATAAGTCATATTACCACACAAACATAGAACTCCCTTTGAAAGAATAGGAAGATAGAGGAAAATCACCACATATGTAACAAGACTCAGTAGTTCAAAAGAAAATATGCTGAAAAATCACTAAAATGAATTTCTGTGAAATGGACTTACTTATTGAAACCGAAAAGCAAAACAAAATGTCCTTCTATCTTTCATTCTCAAGAAAATTTGAAAAACGTTGTGTGTACCAATATGGAACAATCTGAGATTAAGAACTTTTGTTCCTGAGGAGAATCATCATTACAAAATCTTGGAAAGGAAATCTTATATAAATGAGGAAATTTATTGCAAGTGTCAATGTGAATTAGTGATGTAGGAAACAAGCTAAATAGTTTCTCCAGGAAGTAAATTAAACAGAGAGAAGAAAAATAAGTTACTGGGGATGAAGTCCTAAAGAAGCCAGCATATTTGTAGTAGAAATTCTAGGGAGTTAAAGCAGAGTAAATGGAAGAAAAACAATAATCAAAGACATAACAGAAGAAAACCTTCCTGTGGAGAAAAATGCTGTCCAGATGGTCCTCAACTTAGGAAGTTTCAACTTACAAATTTTTCACGTTGTGATGGGTTTACCCTTCAACTCTTCTATCCTCTCTATGGAGTTTAGAATATTTCCTAATAAAATGTAGAGTCTGGATTGGGTTAAAAAAAAACCAGCATTAAACAATTTGCTATATATAAAACAAAAGTATTAAATTAACAAAGCACAATATTTAAATAAAGGAGTGTGCAAGAATATATTGAATAAGTTCATAAAATAAATGTAAAGTCTACAATGACTGTGTACTGGCTCTAAATGTTTATGTGACAAATAACCCAGTGTGTAATTATAAATCAAGTTATTAGAATTAACAAATCCATTTGACAAACTTCAACTTTAGTAGAAAACTTTAAAATTTGTCTCTTGGTCTTTGACAGATAAAGACAAAATATAAATGGAAAGCATTTTTCTTTTACATAATTCATACACTTGAGTTAATATACTGCAGCTATCACAGAACCTACAAACTATTTTAAAGTATATTGAACATTTACAAAGAGAGACTATATTTTAGGTCCAGAATATCTTTACAATAAATCCACCAAATTAAAAATTGCATTCCTGAAGTTCTTTTGTCCTAAAATGCAACAAAATTGGAGGCTTGTATAAAAGCATAAACAAATAGTCTTACAAATCAAACCTTATGAAAACAAAGTAAGGCATTCCTAAATAGAATTTGTTAATCAAAGAGAATATACAATATTTTTTTGAGATGGAGTCTCACTCTATCACCCAGCCTGGAGTGCAGTGGTGTGATTTCGGCTCACTGCAACCTCCATCTTCTGGGTTCAAGCGATTCTCCTGCCTTAGCCTCCTGGGTAGCTGGGATTACAGGTGCCCACCACCATGCCCAGCTAATTTTTGCATTTTTTTAGTAGAGACAGGGTTTCACCATGTTGGCCAGGCTGGCTTTGAACTCTTGACCTCAGGTGATCCACCCGCCTTGGCCTCCCAAAGTGCTGAGATTACAGGCATGAGCCACTGCACCCAACTACAAATTTTAAACACACACACA
Source organism: Rhinopithecus bieti (assembly GCF_001698545.2). Lineage (NCBI taxonomy): Eukaryota > Metazoa > Chordata > Mammalia > Primates > Cercopithecidae > Rhinopithecus > Rhinopithecus bieti. The sequence goes on from NW_016804139.1 coordinate 5,726,464, forward strand.
CACACACACACACACACACACACACATATAAGATTAAGTTATTTCAAAATGATAATGATATGTTACATATCTAAACCTAAGAAATGTGGTCAAAGCTGTACTTGGAAAAATGTAAATGGTTTTAAGTGCTTTTTATAATAAACAATAAAGAAACACATAAATATATAACTTAATAGGCTAGAGAAAACAATAAAATAAAGGGATTGATAAAGTTAGAAAAAAGAGATAATATGGAAAAACAATAACAACACTTCATGTTTGGGAACAGTAATAAAATACACAAATTTAAAAGTAAAAATAAGAAGTGCAATGAGAAGTGGAATGTAACCACAGATCTAGAGGGCACACAATATGTCTGAGAATAATCAGCAGAAATAGTAATGAAGTTTGACAACTTGATTTGTAAAAATCTGCAATCCACTAAAAGAGACTTTTAAAAAATCTATAATAAATGAGATTAGATTGGAAAGATTAGAAAAGTTTTCTAAAAGCCTATGTACTAACAAAGGCCTGTCCTCAATAATTTCATGGATGAATTTTTTCAAGATTTCGAAGAATGAATATTTGCTATACTTTTAATGGTGTTACAAAACATAAAGGGGATTTTTTGATTCATCATAGAAAATCCGAACAATAATAAAACTATTATTTAACTAAGAAGTTGAAAGGAACCTCTTACCATCTGCCTTATACATATAGATTCAAAAATCCTAGACAAAACAATACATGATTTAATACAGTACTCCCTCGTTATCTGTGGTTTAACTTTCTGTGGTTTCAGTTACACATGGCCAGCCATGGTCAGTAAATACGACATCACTACTCCTGTACGTGGGATTACTTGAACACAAGCACTACAAGACCATAACAATCAGTCTGAGAACCAAGATGACTACCATGACTAACGGCAATCCACTTGGGATGAAGTAGGAAGGTACAAGATTTTACCACACTACTCAGAACAGTTTGCAATTTAAAACTTACACATTATTTCTGAAATTTTCTTTTTATATCACAATGCCTTGTCATTAACCTCACATCTTCTCATCATGTAAGCATTTTATCATCTCACATTGTCACAAGAAGAAGGATGAGTACAGTACAATAAGATATTTCAAAGAGACGGAGACAGAGGGAAAGAGACCTCATTCACATAATATTTGCTATAGTATATTGTTATACTTGTTCTATTTTATTAATAGTTGTTAGTATCTTACTGTGCCTAATTTATAAATTCAGCTTTATCATAGATATGTATGTATGAAGTGTATGTAGAGTTTGGTACTATCTGTGGTTTTAGGCATCCATTTGGAGTCTTGGAATGTATCCCCGGTGGATAAGGAGGAGCCACTATACTACTACAATAATAGACTTTGATGAAAAGTGATGATTAATTTTATGTATCAACTTGACTGGGCTACATGGTGCCCGGATATGTGGTTATCTGTGTCTATGAAGTTGTTATTTCTGTGTCTATGAATTTGTTTCTGGATGAGATTAACTTATGAATCCATAGACTGAATAAAATAGATTGACCTTCCCAGTGTGGTTCTATTCATTGATGGCCTGAAGAGAACCAAAGGACAAATAAGAAAGAATTCCCTCTCTCTGCCTTACTGTCTTTGAGATGAGACACCACAGTTTTTTTTTTTGTTTGTTTTTGGACTCAGGCTTGGACTGGAACTAACAACACTGGCTCTCTAGGGTCTGGAATTTCTAGCCTCTATAATTGCAGGAGCTCAAGGCAAAGATGTTGGGACTGTCATTAGATTATTTCTGGCTTCCTTCATTCTGACACATGGGATTGCCCTTCTCTGTTTCTTTTAAACCTAGGCATGGACAAATGACCCAAAGAAATGTGAGTGGAAGTGACAAGTGTTACTTAGGGGCAGAAAGTTTAAAACCAGTCTGATTTTCCCTTCCTGCTTCTCTGGTGACTGTGGCAGCTGTTAAGACAAAGTGGCTGTCAGCCTGGGTTCCTGAGTGATTGCCTGAACAGAACCCCCTTGGCATCCCAAACCAAGCCTTTCACATGAGCAAGGAAAGATTTTACTATGCTAGGTTATAGGATTTGTAGTTGTTTACTTGCCCAACATATAGGTACTAGACTATCCTGGCAGGAATATTAATAATAATTCAGCATTTTGTCTGAACAGATAAAAATCAGATGAAGATTTTAGAAATACTAAAAAGGGCATTAGAATATTCAACTAATACTTAATAAGAACTTACAATAAAATATACATAGAAAGATAGCTATAAAACTAAATTTTAAAGAATTTTATATGATTTTAATCTTAAATATCTGGTGTATGGATATAGTTTGAGTTTATTATCTGTTCATATATATTCTTATATTTATTTCTTTTTTAGTTATCACAAAGATATGGGAGTAATTATATATTTTGCTTTTCAAAAATTATTTATTTTGTATCCATGCTATTTAAATTTACTCACTATAAAAAATGGAAGTATTACATGTGTGTATAACAATACATATATCTTTCAGATTTTACAAAATGACTGAAATCTTTGTCACAAAGAGTCAAGTTCTTACACTTCCAATTAAACAAATCTTTTTAGACAATAGCTTATTCATCTTTTAAAATCCCCATACTCATTAATACACTCTCTAACTTATTACAAATAGACCCAGTTGCCTACATCGCCTCTAGGTGTGTTCTGTCATTCTGCAATGGTGTCATTGCAATGTCACCATGTCCACAATGCCTTTTCAGATTGGCCCATCTAGGAACATTCACAGATTTAATCCTTATCTGCATCATGTCATCCACTACTCTTCACCTGGTAATAAGATTATATATGTAAATATCATCCACTGTGTTAGATTGTAAACTTGTTGAAGGTAGAATTGAAGTCTTATTTAAAATTTTCTCTCTCAAATCTCCTGATAAAGTGGCTTATTTTTTCAGAATGCAGAGCGGGGAAAAGAGTGCTGAAGTCATCAGCCCAATTTCCACATCCTGGCTCAGTCTTTGCAAAACTGTGGCCTTTGGGAAGAATCAGTCATCCACAAAATGGTGTTGCCATCAGGATTAAATGATTAAGTGGAATGATTAAGTGAAAAAAAAAAAGAAAGATTCATTGACAAAGATCTAAAGAGACTTAGATTTATGAAGGGACCAAGCACAGCTACTGCTTGGACAATGTACGGTCAAAGAATAAATTAATACATTTAGGTTTGCTTATCTAGGAGATACAGAAAGAAAAAACCCATAGCACAAAGATGGGCAGACTTCTAGTTATCATTCAAATACAAATATAAGGACCATTCTGTGACCTCACCTGATTTATTTCTCTACTTATATAATTTATAGAAATCAGCTGTGTACTCAATTGTCTTACTAAAATCTACCTCTCACCTGTATTTTAATTTTCTCTTATTTTCTTTTACCAAATTGGCTATTGTCGATTCTGAAAGTAGTCCATTTCTAATCCCTAAGATTATATGAAAAAAACTCATATAAGTGAAACCATTACTTACCCTATGTTTATTGCCACCATATGCTCTTTAATATATTTTTAAACAAGCACTTTTTATACAACAAGTTATCAGTAATTGTTCAAACCCAAAAGCACTTGCTCTAGTACATTTTGAAAATATCAAGTTTACAATGGCTTGGAATTGCTTTAGTGCTCATGGACATGTAACATATGTTTTGTAAGGAGACACGCATATGGTTCTGTGTTGTTCATCCTTGTCATGTATTGTTTGTCTGCTACCACATAATTCGAACTACAGACTTTGACTTGCATATATGGTTTACAGCACTCTTGATGTCATGACCCACAGGGGATTAAAACTGACAGTACCATAGGATTACTCTCTTCCAGTGCACTTATGATGCCATGTAGGACTTGGAATTGACAAAGGAATATTTCAAGGAGAAACTACAAATTAAGCTAAAACAATAATAAAATAAAAAATGGACTCTATTTTCTCCTTCTCCTTTTTTCTTTCCTAGTAGTCTTTCTCCTCCTCTTTTACATCTTCCTCTTTGTCTTTTAAAATGAGCTTGGGAAACTTCTCAAAATTTGGTTTCTGTTAGACTTTGCTTTGTTATGAAAGATCACATGGTAAAAATTAAAGAGTTTTGATGGGAGGGGGATTTCTGAGATCTAAGTTTAGTATTTTAATAGCCAGCAGAGGAAGGTGACAAAGAACAGTGAGTTACTATTTATAGACATAAGAAAAATTTAAGATCATTCTTTAAGACTACTCTTTCGAATGCATGAAAAGCATTTTTAGTTAAAGGCAAATTATTTTACAAGGTGGAAACTCTTGAATGGGAACTAATAGGTACCCAAATAATGATTTGTAATCTATCTTCTCATTAAGGAATTCAATGACTGAAATAAGAACAAGAATTATAATAATTGTTGCAACCTTATTTTGGCAAAATATTCAGTTAATTTTACATTGTCTTCATAAATTGCCTAAATGAAATACGGCTCAGTTGTCAGGCATTCTACACAAGCATTTTAATGATGTTGCCAGCAAGCTCTCCAAACTCATCATTCTGCCACCTTAACTTCACTCTCAAGCACCACACGAGAGTTCGAAATTCTGAAGAAATGTGACCCTACTTCCTGCCTCTGTGATTTTACTAAAGGCAACACAATAGTAAAGTGATCAGGGGCTCTCTTAAGAACTTTGTTATTTTCACAGGAACTTAGACATTATCCTGAAGATCCTGAGAAGCAACTGAGAAGGTTAAACTGAGAGGTGAAGCACCACTATTGAAATGCAATTTCAGACTTATCTTTTCATCTACGAGATTTGTAGACTGGAAAGCAATATGGTCACCAGAGAAAGTAGTTAGGACACAGTTGTCCTAATTCAGGTAAGAAATAACAGAAGCCAAACTGTGGGATTAGGTAAAGATTTAGGAAAACAATATAAATTAAAAATGCATTCGGGATGAATCACAGGACTTAATGTTAAATTATGTATGGGGCTAGGAAGGCAGAATTGTCACAGCAGTACTTAGATTTCAGACTTCAACCATCGGAGTGGAGACTTCTTTGCTACACTAATGAATATGAAAACAGGAAAATGTTGGATGGTTCACAATTACACCAGATTTTTTGGTAAGTATTCGTAGTCTCCAATAAATATAGGTAGGCAAGGGCTATTGGTGTCCTCCACTCAATCTTGCTCCTAGGTTTCAAGAAAGCATTCTCAGACAAATGCTGTTATACACATAGGTACTCATTCACAATCAGGCTCAAAAAATCATACATACAACCTGTTTTCATAAGTGCAAGCACTTCCACATCTCTGTTCTTTTAGGGACTCCTATAGTAACTTTTATAAAAGGTTCACTTGAGGCAGATGTACTGATATTCTAATGGCATGATTTAGCTAACCATCTATCTAGTGGGAGAGATGTGTCCAAGAATCTTCTGATGAGCTTTTGGATTCAAGCCAAGAACACTCTTCCTAAAGGCACATACTACTGGCATCTCTTGCTTTCTGGAATTTGTTCTAGCCCATTTACATATTTTGCATATCACTAACTTCACCAAAAAACTCTACCTTCTAATGTCCATTGTGCCAATTAACAAAACCTGTAGTCTTATTTGGAAAGAAACATACATAGTTGGAACACTTGAAGCAACCACTTCTGGAATGTGGCCTTTTAATTAAATACCAGCAATTCATCCTTGGAGTCTTTTCCAGATCAGGGCAACTGACTGCCTCTAGGGTGTGGATGAAAACTAACACACGCATATGTATCACACTGACAAGGCTGAAGTGACTGAAGCAGATTGCAAACACTGTAACAGGGTAAAAATGATGTGCTCACTTTGGGACATGTTTAATTGAAGGTGGCAAGAAGGGCTAGCTCAGTTAACATTCAATTAAACAGTCTAACCTCTGGGACAAAGACATGGCTGTACGTTCAATTTGAAAATCACTAGTGTGTTGTGTGTTTTACTATTTTTTGTTTTATAAAAGGGTGGAATATAAGCTTATTCTTTTACTCAACTTTATTATGTGTGTTTTGCCTAGGAAAAAGAGTAAAAGTCATAGACCCCTCTTTTCAGAAACTAACATTCTAGGGTGAGAGAGAAGTGTGTAAGTATGATAGAAATAATACAGTTTAGGAAAGTTAATATACGGAAGCTCCTCCTCACCTCAGGAAACAATTGCAAATGGGAATGAACTCATTTCTTAGAATTTAGCCCTTGAACAATGGCGAATAATATTGGTAAGGTTGAAAAGACAATTACACAAGCTGTATTTATTTATTTATTTTTTTTATTATTATACTTTAAGTTCTAGGGTACATGTGCATAACGTGCAGGTTTGTTACATATGTATACTTGTGCCATGTTGGTGTGCTGCACCCATCAACTCGTCAGCACCCATCAACTTGTCATTTACATCAGGTATAACTCCCAATGCAATCCCTCCCCCCTCCCCCCTCCCCATGATAGGCCCTGGTGTGTGATGTTCCCCTTCCCAAGTCCAAGTGATGTCATTGCTCAGTTCCCACCTATGAGTGAGAACATATGGTGTTTGGTTTTCTGTTCTTGCGATAGTTTGCTGAGAATGATGGTTTCCAGCTGCATCCATGTCCCTACAAAAGACACAAACTCATCCTTTTTTATATCAAACTATACTACAAGGCTACAGTAACCAAAACAGCATGGTACTGGTACAAGCTGTATTTAAAGTACGTCTTAGGGCCCGATGTAGGGAAGCTGCATCAAGAATTGGTTAGAGTTATGCCATGAAAGGAGGAATTTGAAGAACCTTACACACAACCTATGACATAGGCCATGGAACATATGCAGGAGCTTCACCACACAGAGAATATGTATGACACAAGGCCTTCACTTCTTAAGAAAATGAACACTTGCACATGAGCTGCCAGATGCTATAATATAGCAATAATTGGGTGAGTGATCAAGATTTTCCAGACTTAAAAAATTCTACCAAAAGATTAATTGATCTATGGTTTAAATTAATGGGATTAGGAAATATATGTTGAGTTCTCACCAGAGGGGAAAAATCTAGATGCAAGTTTTCCACCTGAAATTGTAAAATTAAAAAACCAAATGATTATATATACATATATAAAGATTAAAATTTTAAAAAGATCACCTATACATGAGACAGCATTTATCTGTGTCTGTGTATATATATATATACACAGACAAATGCTATATATATACACACACACAAATATATATATACAGACACACAGACAAATGTATATACATGTGAGTATATATATATACAGACATAAATGTGTATATATGTGTGTGTGTATATGTATACACCCACATACACATACACATTTTCACTCCACATTTGTATTTATTATATTTTAAAAATTGTGAATACAGAAAACCAGACTGTTTTCAGTTCTTAAAAACATCTTGGCCGGGTGCGGTGGCTCAAGCCTGTAATCCCAGCACTTTGGGAGGCCGAGACGGGCGGATCACGAGGTCAGGAGATCGAGACCATCCTGGCTAACACCGTGAAACCCCGTCTCTACTAAAATACAAAACTAGCCGGGCGAGGTGGCGGGCGCCTGTAGTCCCAGCTACTCGGAAGGCTGAGGCAGGAGAATGGCGTAAACCCGAGAGGCGGAGCTTGCAGTGAGCTGAGATCTGGCCACTGCACTCCAGTCCGGGCGATAGAGCGAGACTCCGCCTCAAAAAAAAAAAAAAAAAATCTTGAATGCCTTTACAAATGTTACAAAATTTCCAAAACTGTCTTTCCAATCACTGTTTTGTTTTTTAATTTTACTATTTAAATGGACGTCAAGGGAAATTTATTCCTTATGTTTCTGATTCTTTTATATTTTACCCATCCAAGTGTTTCATAAGTACCATTTGATGTCTAAAGGGTCTTAGAGGCTTCTTGTTTCACGTATGTTTAAGGTTATTTATTCAGAGTCTAGTAGCATTTTATCAGGCTCAATGCAAATGCAACTCAAAAACCTCAAATTATTTTCAAGGCTGATAATTTAAAGACTGATAAGCATCATAAATGTCTATTTAGCTCTTTAAGGTATATTATGAGCAAAATGTAAATAAATAAAAGGCATAGTAGGTTACTGTATTATATATTTTAAATTTGTATTTTTTCCTTTATGAGAAAGCAACAGAAATTATAAATGATTTGTTCAACCATTTGAACAAAGACATTTGATCTTATGTGGTTTGAGCTAAATGGTCCTGATAATTATCTAAATATTATGAGTGCTGACTTTTATCCTGATATCTAAAATTCATTGATCTTTTTTTAACTAGTAACTCCTCCTTAAGAGGTCCCTAAAGAAAACATGTAGGAGAACGACAGCTAGTAAATGACCTATTTGTGTGCTAAATTTTAGTCCCACATCCAATGTAAGACTCTATGACCTATGCTGAATCCTGTGAATAATGCACTTTGTCTAAAGTGGCAGCTTTGCATTGCATGGGCTCTGGGTCATACTTGTTAGGTTTGAATTTTGTCTCCACCTTTGATTAACTATGTGCTTTTAAGTGAGTTATGTAATTTCTGAGAGTCCCTGGATCCTTTACTTGTAAAGTAAGGATGATCACAGTTCCTATCTGTTATGATGTCTATAACTTCTCTGAAAGTATTTTAGTATAATTAACACTCTCTTCAGAAATAATGCCATATTGGAAAGTGGCTGTTGGAATTGTTTCTGTTGTTGATGGCTTTACCAAAATAATGTACTTTCTTCATTAGAATGATGAATGTCAGAAGTGAGTTAATATTTGTGAAATTATGGCTTGATGGTTAGCGAGATAAGTGTTAGAAATGTGCTTACATAGTGAACTTGATGTTTTTCAAAATATTTGGATTTACTTAAATGTTTGAAAATCTCTGTCTTTGCATGAAGAAGATAGAGGAATCTAGTGAGGTGTCTTTATCCTTACAGTTAGTGTCCGTATGGTTTCTACTTGGTTTGTGGAATTTTTAAAATTGATGCTGACTCTAATGTTGGTGGATCTCTGTCTTTAGAATACTATCATCATCTGTGCTAGATAGCCTATTCTATTTTTTGGAGGTAAGAGTAGCTAGAAGGACAGACACCTGAGCTTCATAAAATGTACAGAACAGATTGTATAGGCTGTTATGTGCCTGGTAAAATAAGTTTCTTTAGTTAATGACTTTAATACATGGCAGAATTTGATCTGATATTGGCTTCCATTTCAGGTAACTAACCCATCCAAACTTTTACTGTGTATACTGCCCACGAAAAAGAACCACAGAATTTGGGATTATCAAATTGGGTTGCTCAATTCATAACACAAATTTGTGGAGTTGACATAATAAATAAGGCAGTGATCCATGTGAGCCCTCTAGACAATTACTTGCTAGGAGTCAAAGCTTAGGGAATGCTTGCTATTACTAGGCTAAAATGGCCTGCAACCTCTGCAACCAAAGCAAGCCAAATACCATCTACTTCCACAAACACATACCTGAGTTTTGGATTTTACCACCAACTGCAGAGAAAGTCCTACATTTTTCAGAAAAATAGAACCAAAGGGTGTGCCAATGCACTGGCAAAGTTGATCCAAGCCACCAATCTCAGCCCTTTCCAGGTCAGTCACAAGTGCAGCCCATGTGCCTGCCTTCCTTTGCAATACATTTGGAAGGCAGAACTTTCTCAGAATAGAAAAGGAAGGAGCCAGGGAGGGGTGTTAGTTCTCTAGCTCTGAGAAACTAGGAAGTTCTACAGGTCCTCACAGCAAAAGCAGTGAATTTCTGAGCCTCTGGAACTTAGACTCCATAAAGCATCTCAGAGTTTTACCAATCTACTTTTGAATATTTTCAAACGAAAAGCAATGTGTAGGGATAGGGAAGAGGGAGAGGGAATTTATTCCTTTTCCAAAACCAAAAAGACACTGAAAATTCTTGCATGCTGCATACTCCAAAAAGTGGCTTGTCTGATGTGACACAGTAAACACACACACACATACACACCACACACATACACACACAAATATACATATATATTATATGAAATACATGGAAAGATAATGAGGCATAATTACTTAGTTTTGATGTTTTATTTTATTTCTTTGTGTAAATATTTGTATTTTCTGAAGGGCATGTATAATTTCAAATAATGTCAATAAGACCACAAATAAAATTGGTTTCATTATATTGTGTTCCCTTTCTTGCTTTTGAAAAATACACATTCTCCTGAGAAGACTAAGGCCAGGGCAAGGTTTTGTGAATGTTTGCCAAAATAACATTTTTTTTTTTTTTTGAGATGGAGTCTTGCTCTGTTGCCCAGACTGGAGTGCAGTGGTGCCATCTTGGCTCACTGCAAGCTCCGTCTCCCAGTTCATGCCATTCTGCTGCCTCAGCCTCCCGAGTAGCTGGGACTACAGGTGCCCACCATGTCTGGCTCTTTTTTTTTTTTTTTTTGATTTTTAGTACAGACGGGGTTTCACTGTGTTAGCCAGCATGGTCTCGATCTCCCGACCTTGTGATCCGCCTGCCTCGGCCTCCCAAAGTGCTGGGATTACAGGCGTGAGCTACCGCGCCCGACTCATTTTTTTTTTTTTTTAATCATTAGTAGCATTGAATATGATCTGTGGTTGACTAAGAATTGGGACTTGGGACGTGGGATGAGAATATCTCAAGAAATTGAGGCATACTGTGTCAAATAAAGACATCTTCCCTGCATTCAAAATCTAGCCTAGTACAGGAGCTGTCTAGGTCAACTGGGTGAAGTTTGGCAGGATCAGTTTCCATTCATTGTTAAAGTTTAACCCTGAGCCATTTTACCTAAATCAATAAGTTATTTTTAGGGTCAGATCATATATACTTTTCATAAGCTGAAGAGGTATTGCGTATCTGTTCCAAGTGAAATTTTGGAAGCAGTTATTCTTGAAAGTTATTTTCTTTTCCTGTAGCATTTCATGGAAAACACTTGCTCCAGCCAACACGATGAGGCTATAGTTTCAAAGACTGAAAAGTTTCTTAATTATGAGTAAGCTAATTAAAGTCAGGGGAATAGTAGGATTTAAGAATTTGGGGGTTTATAATATAAACATGAAGTTGAAAGGAATCTTGAGAGGTCATCTTCTGCTACTCTTCTATTTAGGCTAAAGGATCCTCCTCCAACCCTTCAGCAAATGGGTATGTGACCTATTTAAAAGACATAAGCCATTTTGTTATTATTATTATTATTGTGGTATTCTCTGTGATCTGATTTTGGGAGTATTCATCCATCTTCTGTCTTTTATTTTCAACAGTTCTAATTCCAATCCTGCATAAGGTAGAAGTTTATTGTGGTTGTATTTTTGAGTTCAAATAATAAAGATGCATCTGGGCTAGTACCACGGTGTGATGACTTTGTAACATGTCCATATGGCTATGGTGAGTTACTGCTCCCTGAATGATCTCTTTTGGTAGGTTTCATTACAATGGGCTACAAGGATGATTCTCTCCACAGCTTGAGCACAGGAGTGAGAGGTGACCATGTGCTAGCAGCCCTCACTCTCAGTGTCTCCTCGGCCTCGGCATCCACTCTGGCAGCACTTGAGGAGCCCTTCACCCTGCCACTGCACTGTGGAAGCCCCTCTCTGGGCTGGCCGAGCCGGCTCCCTCTGCTTGTCAGAAGGTGTGGAGGGAGAAGCGCTGGCAGGAACCCGGGCTGTGCGCTGTGTTCACAGGACAGCATGAGTTCTGGCGGGCATGGGGGCAGGCTCAGTGGGCCCACACTCGGAGCGACCCACCAGTGCCACGGGACCAGGGCAGTGAGGGGCTTAGCACCCAGGGCAGCAGCTGTGGAGGTTGATGCAGGATCCCCCAGCACTGCCGGCCCACATGCACCACCCGCGAATTCTCCCTGGGCCTTGGCTGCCTCCCTGCTGGGCAGGACTCAGGACCTGCAGCCTGCCATTCCCAGCCCACCACTCCATGGGCGTGGCCTGAGCCTTCCCCAGGGGCACCGCCCCCTGCTCCATGGCGCTGAGTCCCATCAACAGCCCAAGCTCAGCCTGAAGCCCCAGTGCGGGATCCACTAGGTGAAGCCAACTGGGCTCCTGAGTATAGTGGGGACTTGGAGAAAGTTTATGTCTAGCTAAGGGATCACAAGGGCACCAATCAACACTCTGTGTCTAGCTCAGGGTTTGTAAATACACCAATCAGTACTCTGTATCTATCTAGCTAACCTATTGGGGACTTGGAGAACTTATCTGTCTAGCACTCTGTGTCTAGCTAAAGGATTGTAAATACACCAATCAGCACTCTGTATCTAGCTCTGGATTGTAAATACACCAATCAGCACCCTGTGTCTAGCTCAAGGTTTGTAAATACACCAATCAGTACTCTGCATCTAGCTAACCTAGTGGGGACTTGGAGAACTTTTCTGTCTGGCCCTCTCTGTCTAACTCAGGGATTGCAAATGCACCAATCAGCACTCTGTCAAAACGGACCAATCACCGCTCTGTAAAATGGACCAATCAGCTCTCTGTAAAATGGACCAATCAGCAGGATGTGGGTGGGGCCAGATAAGGGAATAAAAGCAGGCTGCCCTAGCCAGCCAGCAGCAACCTGCTCAGGTCCGCTTCTAGACTGTGGAAGCTTTGGTCTTTCGCTCTTTGCAATAAATCTTGTTGCTGCTCACTCTTTGGGTCCACATCACTTTTATGAGCTGTAACACTCACCATGAAGGTCTGCAGCTACACTCCTGAGGCCAGCGAGACCATGAACCCACCAGAAGGAAGAAACTCAGAACACATCTGAAGGAACAGTCTCCGGACACACTATCTTTAAGAACTGTAACACTCACCGGGAGAAACCACAGCTTCATTCTTGAAGTCAGCGAGACCAAGAACCCACCAATTCCAGACACAGGAGGACAGTGCTATTTTGTAGGATACATAAATTGCTGTTGATCTGTCGACTCACTTCCTTGGTGTGAAACAGCAGCTGGGTGTGGATTTGCTTCCCCTTCCCCTTGGGTCTTTCTTCAATTTCTGGCATTTCAAGTTTGGATGTGCATATGTGCTCATCATTTTGAGCAAGAACCCTGGCTTCTACAAGATACCCTTTCTCAGAAATAAAGGGTATTCAATTAGGAAAAGAGGAAGTCAGATTGTCCTTGTTTGCAGATGACATGATTGTATATTTAGAAAACCCCATCATCTCAGCCCCAAACTTCCTTGAGCGGATAAGCAACTTCAAAAAGTCTCAGGATACGAAATCAATGTGCAAAAATCACAAGCATTCTTATACACCAATAACAGAGAGCCAAATCATGAGTTAAATCCCATTCACAATTGTTTCAAAGACAACAAAATAAATAGGAATACAACTTACAAGGGATGTGAAGGACCTCTTCAAGGAGAACTACAAACCACTGCTCAATGAAATAAAAGAGGACACAAACAAATGGAAGAACATTTCATGTTCATGGATAGGAAAAATCAATATCATGAAAATGGCCATACTGTCCAAGGTAATTTATAGATTCAATGCCATCCCCATCAAGCTACCAATGACTTTCTTCACAGAATTGGAAAAAACTACTTTAAAGTTCAT
>NW_016804139.1:5740692-5793339 GCF_001698545.2 Rhinopithecus bieti
ATTAAAGACTTAAATGTAGACCTAAAACCATAAAAACCCTAGAAGAAAACCTATGCAATACCATTCAGGACATAGGCATGAGCAAGGACTTCATGTCTAAAACACCAAAAGCAATGGCAACAAAACCCAAAATTGACAAATGGGATCTAATTAAACTAAAGAGCTTCTGCACAGCAAAAGAAACTACCATCAGAGTGAACAGGTAACCTACAGAATGGGAGAAAATTTTTGCAATCTACTCATCTGACAAAGGGCTAATATCCATAAGCTACAAAGAACTCAGTCAGATTTACAAGAAAAAAAACAAACAATTCCATAAAAAATGGGCAAAGGATATGAACAGACACTTCTCAAAAGAAGACATTTGTGCAGCCAACAGACACATGAAAAAATGCTCATCATCACTGGCCATCAGAGAAATGCAAATCAAAACCGCAGTGAGATACCATCTCACACCAGTTAAAATGGCAATCATTAAAAAGTCAGGAAACAACAGGTGCTGGAGAGGATGTGGAGAAATAGGAACACTTTTACACTGTTGGTTGGACTGTAAACTAATTCAACCATTGTGGAAGACAGTGTGGCGATTCCTCAAGGATCTAGAACTAGAAATACCATTTGACCAAGCCATCCCATAACTGGGTATATACCCAAAAGATTATAAATCATGCTGCTATAAAGACACATGCACACGTATGTTTATTGCGGCACTATTCACAATAACAAAGACTTGGAACCAACTCAAATGTCCGTCAATGACAGACTGGATTCAGAAAATGTGGCACATCTACACCATGGAATACTATGCAGCCATAAAAAAGGACGAGTGCATGTCTTTGTAGGGACATGGATGAAGCTGGAAACCATCATTCTCAGCAAACTATCGCAAGGACAGAAAACCAAACACTGCATGTTCTCACTCATAGGTGGGAACTGAACAATGAGAACACTTGGACACAGGAAGGGGAACGTCACACACCAGGTCCTGACCTGGGGTGGGAGGAATGGGGAGGGATTGTGTTAGGAGATATACCTAATGTAAATGATGAGTTAATGGATGCAGCACACCAACATGGCACATGTATACATATGAATCTCCTTTCTCAGGTTAGGAGGAACAAGAATGAGCATAAGCTGTAGTCTGATTTTGTGGAGTTCCAGCTTGTACTCACGGGGTTCCAGTCCACTGGTGATTTCTTCTTCCACACTGCCTGTGCTGGGTTCTAGCATTGGATGTGGAAACAGTCATGTGGAGACTTCATAGCCAGCCCTTATAATTGGTTAGTAAATTCCCTATGATACATCTCTTAACATATATCTACATATCATATTAGTTCTGCTTCCCTGGTTAAGCTGTGATGGCTATATGCAAAAAACAGAAGTAGTGACTAAGAATCAGGATCATTAGAATTCAAGCTGTCCCTCATTTCTGCTTGGTCTCAAGCTAGCTTCAAGCTTTTCTTTTGCTTTAGACAGTATTTTTATGCATTTCCAGAATACATGTTGGAAAATATGAACCTGATATTTCTGGAGTCACTTAAATGTTCAACCACCTGAAGATACATGAATTCCTTTACTTGGTAGATGTATTTCTCTGGTGACAAACTACATTTTTAGGAAACAGACTCTGTTGGACTCATTTGGATAGTATATCAGTGATCAGGGAGGCAGGCTCTAAGGAAGGATTGGGCTACGTCTGGTGCCCACGACTAGCCCAAAGAATGGTGTCAAATGCAGCAGGACTAGGCTGCACAAAATGACTTTTGGGATTCCAATGACGTTTTCGTGTGGATAAAAGCTGGCCACTCTTTGCTAGTGCTGATAGTTATCAGAACACACTGATATGATTTTGATGGTTGTTTCCGACTGGTGCCTGTTCTGATTAGCTGCTGGTCCCTTTGCTATGTAAGTTGTTAAACATTTTCAATATCAGCACTACCCACAGATTCTACTCAAAATGCTCATTTATTCATAAAAAACACATCCATGGAGTTTGTCATAGGTTGCAAACACAACATTGATATCAGGAAAAATTAAGATGAGTAGCAAGGCCAGGTTGTAGTCTCAGGGTGCATAATTTACCAGGAGAGAAAGAAATTGCCAACTTCAATTGATGGAAGTACTAAACCCAGAGTAAGAGATGTGTTTATTTTTCACTGTATCATTTATTATATTTTTGACCATGTAATTTCATGGAGCAGTAAGTCTGTGAGAAAATAGACTGCCTACAGTTTAACTTCATCAAGTAAAAAGTGTATGACCTTGGCCAGTTAATTTAGTATGCTAGGGTAAGTTTTCATCTTTATAAAATACAAATAGGACTGTTACGAGAATAAAACAAGATAGGATATGAAAGTACTTAGTGCAAAAGGGGCAAATGTCTTGTATTTGTAATTTCACTGGATTTTTTAAATCAAAAATTTTTTAAAAATTCAAGAATGCTGAAATTTTCAAGTTTCTTTTCACCATAATAATTTTTAGCTTGACTATTAACATGATCAATTATAAAAATAATTATTCTATTTTTAATCATTTTTGTATTTGTGTAATTAACCCTGCTTTATTTTTAATTTTTCTCCTGGAACTAATTTACAGAAATGAATTTAACTTAAAAAATCTATATGTCATGAACATGAATCTTGATGCATAAACTCAATTGTGAAAGAAATATCAAAGTTTTTATTATCTTTAAATTAATTTAATTCTAGCTTCAAGAGCATGTGATCCAGGTTGGCAGGAAATGTAAAGTGTTGTTCTGGAGTCTCTTTCCTGTTACTAGGGTAGGATAACGTTTCTAGAGTCTTACACAATATTAAGACACTGGCTGAAACTCCTTGCCATCAGTCTTCTCCACTCTTCAGTTGCTCCGAAGCCATCTATGGTTTAGTCCTAGATCCCAAAGCTGCCATTTTCCTCATAGGATTGCAGCCCTTAGACCGTACCAGAGCATAGAGTGCACATCCCTGATGTTTTAGGGAATTATAAATCTCTCCTTTCTCGCTAGTTTGGGTGAATTTCTTCTTTTAAAATCTAAATGAAAGTTGATCTCCATGGCACAAACAATTTAGTTCCTTCAATGGAGTTTTTGCAAAATAGGACAGATAATCAGTTCAAAAATATTTGCAGCAATGAATTACAAATCCTAACAGCTTGGGGCTGAATGAGGGGGGAGGATATACAGAATGGCAACATAATTTAATAACATAAATTATGACACTTTCCATTTCTTCTTTGATTTGTAAGAGTTTAAACAGCACAAAAATATCGGTTTTTTTCTCAGAGTTTGCCAGAATTTTTTCTAAAACCATCTGAGTGCCATGTCTTTTCAGAGAACAGCTCTTTTATGAGTATTTCCGTTCCCTACAGGGTTATTAGTATATTCAGATTTTCTACTTTTTTTAAGTAGAGTTCGGGAGTTTCATGTTTTTTTTTCCTAGAAAAATTATTCATTTCATTGAGATTATCATGTGTAGCAGAGAATTATACATATTGCAGTAATTTTTAATCTTATCTGTTTGAGAGGTTGCACGTTTTTCTTAATTCTAAATTTTAACTGTTTCCATTTTACTTTCATTGGATTANTTTTTAGCTTGACTATTAACATGATCAATTATAAAATAATTATTCTATTTTAATCATTTTGTATTTGTGTAATTAACCCTGCTTTATTTTAATTTTCTCCTGGAACTAATTTACAGAAATGAATTTAACTTAAAAAATCTATATGTCATGAACATGAATCTTGATGCATAAACTCAATTGTGAAAGAAATATCAAAGTTTTATTATCTTTAAATTAATTTAATTCTAGCTTCAAGAGCATGTGATCCAGGTTGGCAGGAAATGTAAAGTGTTGTTCTGGAGTCTCTTTCCTGTTACTAGGGTAGGATAACGTTTCTAGAGTCTTACACAATATTAAGACACTGGCTGAAACTCCTTGCCATCAGTCTTCTCCACTCTTCAGTTGCTCCGAAGCCATCTATGGTTTAGTCCTAGATCCCAAAGCTGCCATTTTCCTCATAGGATTGCAGCCCTTAGACCGTACCAGAGCATAGAGTGCACATCCCTGATGTTTTAGGGAATTATAAATCTCTCCTTTCTCGCTAGTTTGGGTGAATTTCTTCTTTTAAAATCTAAATGAAAGTTGATCTCCATGGCACAAACAATTTAGTTCCTTCAATGGAGTTTTGCAAAATAGGACAGATAATCAGTTCAAAATATTTGCAGCAATGAATTACAAATCCTAACAGCTTGGGGCTGAATGAGGGGGGAGGATATACAGAATGGCAACATAATTTAATAACATAAATTATGACACTTTCCATTTCTTCTTTGATTTGTAAGAGTTTAAACAGCACAAAATATCGGTTTTTTTCTCAGAGTTTGCCAGAATTTTTTCTAAAACCATCTGAGTGCCATGTCTTTTCAGAGAACAGCTCTTTTATGAGTATTTCCGTTCCCTACAGGGTTATTAGTATATTCAGATTTTCTACTTTTTTTAAGTAGAGTTCGGGAGTTTCATGTTTTTTTTTCCTAGAAAATTATTCATTTCATTGAGATTATCATGTGTAGCAGAGAATTATACATATTGCAGTAATTTTAATCTTATCTGTTTGAGAGGTTGCACGTTTTCTTAATTCTAAATTTTAACTGTTTCCATTTTACTTTCATTGGATTACTTTGAAGGTTATATATTTTGCTGTTATTTCCCAGAAGTTCAGAACTTGGGTTTATTTATTAATTCTACTTAAAATTTTCTAGTTTCAAATTTATTAATTTTTGCCTGTTTCCTCATCTTCTTTCTCTTAGTTATTTTTTTTTTGTAACTTGTTGAGGTAAATGTTTAGTTAATTTATTTACATTAATTCTTGCTTAATATGAAATGTACTCATTGTGCTTATGACTCTGATTCTGATACTGGCCACACCTTAGATTTCATGTGACTTGCTACCATCATAACTTTTTTTTATTTGGCCCTGACAGCCCTCAGGAGATCCTGAAAACATGTGCCTCATTGTAACTATTTTGTAATTATACAATAGTTTTATTTTTATTGACCAAAAGCTTCTCTAGCTTTATTGAGTTGTGTTTTGCAAATAAATCCTCTGAAATGCCACTTTTGAAGAGTTCATATTAGTCATTTTATAATTTCAATATTGATGGCTTATTCTAATGTCTAATCCCCAGCATTTACCTTATTTTCATTAGGACATATTCAGGGGCTGAAGTCCTGAGAATTAGTCCAGTTCAATGACTTGCTGGGCCAGGTAGCAACCAATTCATGATGGACAGCTTAGTTTTTATTGTAACTTGGTGGCCCATGGTCCATGGCCATGTGTTCAGTCTCTACTAAGGCCCAGTAACCAGGCCAAAAGCCGTCTCTCTAAAGGAGAGTGGTTATCTGCAGAAGATGGCAAGGTCCTGCTCCAAAACCTCAAAGGCCTATGCTGTCATCCATCCCTATGGACCTGCCAAAGGCTCCCAAGAGCATCCCTGTCTGACACTGATGCTTCAAGCACTATTGGATCTGCTGGATCATATGACCAAGTGGCAGAACAGCTTGTAGGGCAGAAGGGACCTGTTGTACAGCCTTATCTTATGTCCCACTCAAAACTGTAGCTTTTTGGTTCATTCAATAAATATGCCGGAGTAATAACACCCAAATGAGGATTATGTTGCCTCTGAAATACAAAGAGACCCACTAGTGTTGTGCCTTTTTCTTGCTTGTAGGAAGAACCAGGGATCAGATGCAACAATTTGTCCTTCACAATAGAATGTGCCCCATGTTCTTTTGTTGACTAGAACTTTTCTGCTTATACAGATCAAGTAAGAATTTAGTACGCTTCCTATTCATTTCACTTTTAGAAACACTATGATCAATTAGCCAATGTCATAGGTCTGTCCAAGTCAGACTATTTTGCTTTCTTACTTTGACTCTGCTGTCCATTATGGTAACCACATCCACCTTGCCTTTGTTGGTTGAGAGCTGCCCTTGCCACACTGGAATCCAATTATTCCCATTGCATTTAGGTTTTCTAATTTAGTGATTGTAGATCCCATTGGGAGTTCTGTTCTATAGAGAATGGTGACTGCAGAGCTCTTCAAGGGTGCTGAGGATCTCCTCACAGATATATCTCTCACAGCATTGGTGAAAGGTATGTCTTCTGGATCTTCCAGTGTGAGTGAGTAGGCCTTAAATGACAAATTCACTCTTAACATTTCAGTCTCCCTGCATTTGCAAGTCTTTGAATCCCTTTCCCTACATTAAACCAACACATTTCTAGCATTTACAAGTTGCTTATAGAAGGCCACTTTTTAGTCCATGTTTCAGGCAACCAGCCAAACTGTTAGAGTTCTTCCTATGCCCCAGTGATGTTGGGACCAACCAGTCAACAACATGGTATTCATTAGTTTCCCCAAATTGTTTAAAAGCATCATATACAGTCATACAACTTCTTATAAGTGGCTGATTAGGATTATATAATGCATATATTTTTATAGGTATATTGCCAGATCACACCATGGATTATAGTGCTAGCTCTAGTAATTAAATGAAGTCATTAGCATCTTAAGTCTAATCAAATTAAAGAGCCAATTCCAGAAACCCTAAAACTAACTCAAAAACCTCATGCTTAACATTCTGTTCATCTGGATTCTTTTGGTATCAAAATATGATTTATTCAGGATTCTCCAGAGAAACAGAACCAGAACCAGTAGGGCATTTACTATAAAGCATTGGTTTGCATGAATATGGAGGCTGAGAAGTCCTGTAGTCTGCCATCTGCAAGCTGGAAACTCAGGAAAGCTGCTGGAGTAGTTTTAAAGCCTGAGATCCAGAGAGCTGATGCTATAGACTGCAGTCTGTGTCTGAAAGCCTGAGAACCAGGTGTACCATCAGCAAGAGAAGATTGATGGGCCAGCTCAACAGTCTGGCAAAGGTAATTCACCCTTCTTCTGCCTTTTTTTTTTTCTACTCAGATCCTCAGCGGATTGGATAATACCCAGCCACAATGGGAACAGCCATCTGCTTTATTTTGTCTGTCAATTCAAGGGCTAACGTCTTCCAGAAACACGCGCTCTCTCTCTCTTCCCCCTCCCCCATACACACACACACTTAGAAATGATATTTAACCAGCTATCTGGGCATCCCGTGACCTAGTCAAATTGACATATGAAATTAACTGTCACACTATTATATTCCAGACATTTTATTAGCTGCTCTTTTTTCTGTCCATCCATTTTTTTGTAGTTTTCACCATATTTTTTTAATCTTTGGTTCTCTATCTTTTCTTTTGCAAGTCACAATTTGTTGGGCAAGCCTTTTCATTTCTGTGCTATCCACTCTGTTATATTTTAGCTGTACATTTGGTCCAACTTTCTTCTGTCATCTATCTACTGAACACAATCACAAGAACATGTTGTTTACTTGAAATCAGTACATCAAATATGAGCTAATAATAAAAGTGATTTCTCAATGGAGTTAAAATATTCTTGAATACTTCAGTCATATGAAAATTTCTTGATTTACACAACACGACTTATAATAAAGGAGTATAACTTTTATGCAAAAATTATATAAAATTCCAGGGAAATTATGGCTTTAAATTATTTTAGGTGTATTATTACTTATTCCTCATATTGTATCTGGGTGGGCTTCTTATTAGGTAAATGTATTAGTCCATTCTTGCACTGCTCTAAAGAACTACCTGAGATGGGGTAATTTATGAAGAAAAGAGGTTTAGACTCAACATATCTGCAGGATGTATCGAAGGCATGGCTGGGAGGCCTCAGGAAACTTACAATCATGGAGGAAGGCAAAGGGGAAGGGAGCATGTCTTCACATGTCAGAGCAGGATAGGGAGGGAGAGAGAGAGAGACAGAGAGAGAGAGGGAGAGAGAGACGCGGGAGGGGCTGCATGCTTTCAAACAAGCAGATCTCATGAGAACTCACTACAATGAGAACAGCAAGGGAGAAATCTGCCCCTATGATCCAATCACCTCCCACCAGGCCCCTCCTCCAACACTGAAGATCATAATTTAACATGAAATTTGGATGGGGACCCAGAGCTAAACAGTATCGATAAATTTCTCTTTTGTCTGAGTTTCTCTTGGTTAAACCTTAATATTATTATCATCATTAAGCCTAATTTATCCACTTATGGAGAATTCTGAATTTGTTTGAAAATATACTCTAGATCTTAGATAAGAGAGATAAATCCAACCCAGCATTCAACATCAGCTTTTGAAAAATGCTGGTATTTAACTTTCCCATCTCCAAGTCAATGCTGAAAAAAAAAATTTGTGACTATTATTCATCAGCCACTTATGCATCATCCTAATAGGTATATGATATCCAAACCAGATTTTCCTCATTAATTATATAAATTATATGACATATAACCTTGCATGATAAAATAAAATATCTTACTCAAATGAAGATAATTTAAATATTATTTCCTTTCCTCAATCTTCTAAGCCAATCCACCTTCAACATAATTAAATTAGTTTAGACTGACAGGAGTGTTTTTTAGTAAAGTATCATGGCATGGACCCAGTGTCTTGTTTTCTTTTGATATTGTCAAGTTTTATTTAAAAAGCATTATAATCTGAATGATTTTGGACTCCATGTCCTCTTTTCAAGTAACGTAAGCAAAACATACATTTTTAACTAAGTAAATGGAATATATTAAGTGTGTTGATATGGTTAACTAATGGGTCACTTAAAGAACCAATATGAATTATTCTTAAAATAAATCACTTCAAACTCCCAATTTATCTTCTTTCTCTTTATTTCCCTCTTTCTGGCCAAAAAAATTCACAGTCACATTCAATATTTGACAACTTGGAAAAAGCTGAGTTAAAAAAATAATTCAGCTGAGCCTGGTGAAAACTTTGATGACAGTTTATTACAATAAACTTATGACCACTGTAATAATGGAATTTGATAAAAATGGCATTACCTCTATATTAACATTTCACATCTGCTTACTAAAAGCATAATTTTATTATCTGCTCTCTTATATGTTTGCCAGATGACCAACTTTCTGTCTGGCATTTCAATCTTAAGCTAGGTTGAGACATCTAAATTGAAAAATTTCCAGGCCCCTTGCCTTTGCTTTGGAAATCTTCTTAAAAGTTCTTATTTATATTACGTAGCTGTGAATCAGGTACAATGATAGCTGCAGCCAGTCTTGGTTTATAATGGTCTAGAGATAAAAATGATCTTTAAGCAAATATTTCAATAAGAGAACTTTAAGATTAAGCAAACGACCTATTTTTGTTTATGTTTTGTTGTATTACTTACTTCCTATAGATAGGTGCTAGCTGAGGCTGGGGGAAGGTGCCTATTCCTCCAATCCTGATGAAATGACCAAGTGTGCAGATTCCGTAAGTGATGTCCTGAAAGAGTATAAGATCAAGAACCAAGAAAGTATTCACTCAAAAAGGCTAGAACTTTTTTTTCCAGTTTATATTTCCATTACTATGTACTTAAGGGGTGATATGGTTTGGCTATGACCCCATCTAAATCTCATCTTGAATTGTAGCTCCCATAATTTCCACATGTCATGGTAGGGGCCAGGTGGGAGGTACTGGAATCATGGGCTGAGTCTTTCCCAGGCAGTTTCCAAGATAGTGAGTAAGTTTCAGGAGATTATGATGGTTTCATAAATGTAAGTTTCCCTGCACAAGTTCTCTCGACTTCTGCTGTGATTGTGAGTCCTTCCCCGCCCAGTCATGTGGAACTGTGAATCTATTAAACCTTTTTTTCTTTATAAATTACTCAGACTTGGTATGTCTTTATTAGCAGCATGAAAACAAACTAATGCAAGGAGATAACACTTATTATCATCAGGGCAAGTGTCTCCTTAAGAAAATAATCCCTTGTAAATAGATGGGATGTATACTAGTCCATTTTCACACTGTCATAAAGAAACACTTGAGACTAGGTAATTTATTTAAAAAAAGAAAAGAGGTTTAATCAGCACACAGTACTACAGGCTGTACAGGAAGCATAGTGGCTTCTGGGGAGGACATCTGAGGAAACTTTCAATCATGGTGGAAGGTGAAGGGGAAGCAGGTACGTTTTAAATGGCTGGAGCAGGAGGAAGAGAGAGTGGGGTGGTATCACACACTTTTAAGCAATCAGATCTCATGAGAACTCTATAAGGAGAAGAGCACCTAAGTGAGAAATCCACCTCCATGATCCAATCACCTCCCACCAGGCCCCACTTCTCACATTAGGGATTATGATTTGACATGAGATTTGGGTGGGGACACAGATCCAAACCATATCAAGATATAAAGAGAAAGAACAGTGAAACAAATTTCTTGGAGTGTTGATGAAAAAACCCTCCAGATGAATCTAATATGATCCCCTATATATGTGTTGTCCCCTATATGCACTCCTCATGCAAACTCTTAATAGATGAACCATGATGCAAAGCAAAACTAAGACACAGGAAAGAATGCTTGAGGAGTATCTGAGATCGAAGTGTAGGGAGGGAAGCTTGGGAGAATCCTAGTGCTTGGACATTTGAGGAGCCTCCTGCTAAACTGGGGTTCCAATAACAATATGCCTAGCAACCCCCCCCCCCCCCAAGTGGGAACCCAAAGGGGACCTGGATATGGGTGTTAAGAGTATACCTTTCACAGGATGCTTCTCTTACCTGGAGGATAGCCTTATGCTTAACTGTTGGACCCATGACCAGGGGTTCGCTCATGTGGGAAACATGTTTATACTGGCAGATGCCCTTGCAGCTCTTGTCTGACCAATGTGTGGTTCATCTCAGCCTCACTACACTCTGGGGCTGGGAACCTGATCTTGCAGCTCTCCTCCAGCCCTCCACTCATGCCCCAGGATCCCGGGGAAACTCAGCCTGGAGTAGTCCCTGGTTCTTCAGATGTTGCAAATTCAATACTTCACAATAGAAAACAAGTTCAAGGATTTTTCCTTATACATCCTGAGCAGGAACCTCACAATGAGACAGGTGAGCAGTCCTCTGTGCTCAGGTCATGTGAGGCAGGAATGAAAAGTGAGTCAGTGAGAGAGAGAGAGAGAGAGAAAAGTTGGGATCTATCTATCTATCTATCTATCTATCTATCTATCTATCTATCTATCATCTATCTATCTATCTGAATAGGATTTGAGCCTTGAGCCACTTAAAGTTCATAGGCAAGGGAGCCCAGGATGTTAGGTAGAGAGATGCCTCTGAGGTTCTCATTTCTGGCCAATGGCTTGAGCCATTTTTGGTGTGGTATAGAACTGAAAACTGTATCAAGGGCGACTGAGCCCTGCTTCTGATATGTGAAAGTTAAACTTGTGTTTGAAATGGATAGCAAAGCAACATAAACTTAAAATAATTCACTGCATTGGGGTAACTTTTTATGAATTTCTCTTAAAAAGAGCTGAAAGTGAATAGGTGGTGTTTCAGTTAATTAGCCCTGTGTAGCATATCACCCCAAATCTTGGAGGCTTAAAATAAGTATTTATGAATTCTGTAAACTTGGGGGGTTACCTGCTAGATTCCCTTGCTTTGTGGGGTGTTGGCACAGGTCTGAGAACTCAGTTGGGGCCCTCAGCTCTCTTCCATATATGTTGTCTCATGTTGTAGGATATCTTCTCATGGCCTATCTCTTACAGAATAGCTTCGATTGCTTTAAGTACAGTGGCTGGTTTCCAAGAGTTCCAAGTAGAAAAGCCCTAAGTGCAAGTGTGTATCAAGGCTCTGCTTGCATCACTTGTGCTAATGTTTCCTTGGCTTGGATTCAATGTAGCATGGAACTGACAACACAAGAAAGTTAATATTGAGGGGTGCAGCCCTTTCATGCACCAATGGTACAGTCTACAACATGCATTGAAGCCTAAACATTCTACTGAATTCTACAATGCTAGTATCCAGAAATTCCTATGCTGTTCTTTACTTAGGAAATGTTACTTTATTTCTTTACTTAGGAAATGTTACTCTCATCTTTTGTGGAGTGTATTTCATTTTTATTTTCTTCATTCACCTCTTGTCCTCACTCTCTGAGTACAATAGATAACAAGAGAGTATGGAGGAAACTCTGCATATCACACCTGATTATTTTGCAGGTCTATGGTTTCTTGATCTACAGGAGGTTTACTTAAAGTAGGACAAATAAGTGTTCTGCAGTTCTGCACAAAATAGCAAAATTTGTGCCTCAACATAAACCACATTGGGGCATGTAGTTCATTGTCTTAAAAAATTCCATTGTAAACCTGACCTAGTTGGTTTTTGCAACAGTTAGCATTAGAAGGGGTGTGTGTGTGTGTGTGTGTGTGTGTGTGTGTGTGTGTGTGTTTTAGTTTACTTATAAATTTCTTACCAAAGAAGAAAAATGTCCAATTGCTCCAATCCTGCATTCTAGTGCATGATTTATTTTGCTTTTTTTGCAACAGATCCTTTAATATCATAAAGAGTCTATCTTGTAATTAAAAATGTATCTAGCACTTAATATTTTCAATATATCTGGCAGACATTGCTAGTTGTTCCTTTGAACAAGACTATAAAGTAAGCTACTATGGAGTTGAAAATACCATTATTTTAGATGAAGGAGATGAGGCTTGGAGATTGCCCAAGGTCATGTAATATATTAATGATAGAGATGGAATTAAAATTCTGTTTTCGGTGTCTCCATTTTTATTAAATCAGAGAATGAGCTGCATGTTGCTTTAAAAGGTAACTACAAGGAAGGAGCATATGGCTTTAACCTGAGGAAGGGCAATTTAGTAATTTAGTGGATGCGAGTTTTAGAATATAAAATCTTCTTTTAAATGTCTTATGTTCAGACATTGCTATTCCTCAAAATTCCTTTTCTGATGATGTTACCAAGAGAAGATCTGATGTTAGATATAAGAAATGTAAATAGACTTTTACAGTAACGAGGTTGTCTCTTGCAAGTAAGAAGAAGCATTTGAAATGATGATGTGTTGAATATAAATTCCCTTCACTACAGTTTTTATTACAAATTCACTTCACTCCAGTTTTTATTAGTGACAAATACCTGTTCTCCAAACAAATTATATAGCTCTACATCTACAGTATTTTACTGAGTGTATATCAAACCATTTTTACTAATATTTATCTGACTGCATATAAAACCCATTAAAATAATATCAATGTACTTCATTAATTTCTACTTGTTTGGGGCCAGTGTATAAAGCACAGTAACAAAGAAAATAGAATACTACTAGCATCTGTACTGCTATTTTTGCTCAGTATTTGGATTATTTTCATTGCTTCATTTTCATAATATGCTCTAAATTAATTAGCTGCAACAGAAACTTTGAATAATTCAAAGAGGCACTTTAGGCAAATTGCATTTTTTTTCCAATTGGCTACATCATAAATTTGTTATAATGAATAATGGTGAGGCAGATGTTTGGTTGATTTATTGTTCTTACATGAAAGTTTTATATGATAATTTTTAGCAGAAATGAGGCTATTTATAGTAGTTAACTTTGTCAAAGACATCACAACAGAGATGTAAAGGAATCTGTAATAGTATTCATCATTCTGAACCTTAAAAGATAGCATGTACTACAGGATCAAGAGGAAGCAAGAATCAACTCTGTACTATTCAATACAGCTTCTTCGAACTGTTGTAAGTATATTGAATCCAAGAACATTTAAAAACTATCCTTGCTTTTACAATTTTTTTTGGCTCAAAACATTATTTTAAAAGTAAATTTTCTCAATGCACTTCCATTCAGTCTTTTGTTTTTGATTTTGCTCATTAACGTAACAGTTGAAAAAATTTTCTTGTTATACTGATTTTTATCTGTTTGCTATCATTCTCATGCCAACCCTGACCCCATCCTCACCACGTACTTATCAGAGCTCTTCTTTGATGGTCTCTGCAATGCTCTCTGGCCTGGAATTCTGGTATTACTTGGTTCCCTAGCTCTTTCGCTTCTAGTTTAATCTGGCCAATGGGAGGCACAGCAAGAAATGAAAAGGGGAGACAGAGAGAGGTTCAGATATTCATTTTCTGTTCTCCCCATGCCCTATCAGCCTCTGTGCCCTGCTTACACCAGAGCTCCTAATGGCTTTCCCCCTTCCATGGAATCGGCTCTCATAGACTCAGAGCTGACTGTCTAATGTCCTCTCCTTCAGCCCTAGGACTACTAATGGGCTTCTCATTGTTGCCAATATCTGGAAGCTTCCCTGTCCTTTACTGGTTTTCTTATTTCTTCTCACATCTCTGTAAGTAGTTAAACCCTTTCAAGTGGGCCATCTGATTTTCCATATGATCCTGAATAATATAGTTTATTTATATAAAAAGGAATGTTTCTCCTATAAAGAGGAAAAAAGAAAGTACGCTTTTATTATATCTGTCTGCTTCTGAAAGATTTTCATACTTTGTGTTCTTTATTTTATTCAATTCTAATGTCAATCGTGGCCTGGCAGAGAGGGAACTGAAGGAATAAATGTCCCAGTGATACCCTACTTCTGTTCTCTCATCTTTAGCTGGTGCCTGCCATTGACTGTATCCCAGCGGCTGGAGCCTAAGGGAGTTCATTGGTGCTGTCTAGGATTTAGACTAGGGAGGAGAAGTATAGATCTCAGATCTGAAGGAACAGAGGAAGCATATTCATCACAGTTCACTAGTTTATCCCTTCAAAATCCACTTGTGGTCTTTGTCCAGATTTTTTTAAGTGCATGCCTCCTATATAAGGGGCACAGAAAATCATCAGCAACTTTATCACCATTAACTCATGATAATTCAGCTATATCCCTGGCCAAAATCTAAGCTGTTTGCCAGAAATAATCTTCACATAAGTCAGTTAGGGATAGGGGGAAGGAGATTATGGATAAAAAATAAGTTAAGGTAAAACATAGGTAATTCAGTAGCAGGTTCTGAGGCCTAAGTTTCCTTCTTCCAGAACCCATTTCATGTTCTCCTTAGCTTCACTCCTAACTAGGTAGTGGTCTTTACATGATGAGTGACACAAATACTTATTCTTTCATTATCTGAATTTTTGGTGATTTTATCCTTATGAGATTGCTGGGGTTTCCAATCAACCAGGACTTGTGATTTAGGAGTACTAAGAAATACCCTGGTAAATATGTGAGTTGCAGATATAGTTTTATTTCTCCTATTGGGGAGCTGCAGTCCAGTCCCTCTTAGTATAGTGCAATGAATAACTTGCCTACCATTTTAGTAGCATTAAGAGTATACAGTGCTCAGGACAGAGATTCAGTTTCCAACACTAGTAAATTATAAGTTTTCTTGATGGAGTTATTTTTTACTTGAGTACTATACCTACAAATTCACCAAGCCCCAGGATTCTAGGATGAAAAGCAAACATTCCTTAAGTAAGTTATTTAGGAAAATATATCCTTAGGGTCCTGGACCATGAATTTTGGCCTCTGTTCTTTAGCTAGTCTTATGACTAAGCCTTATGTAGCTCTTCTAAGCCAGCTGCTTTGGGAAGATTAGTGACTTGCTAAGACCAGAGAATTCTATCAGAATGAGTCTAATGTCTCAGATCTTCTGCTGCTGAATATCTTCTCTGGTTGGGATTTTTTTGTGTATAGAGTTTGACAATGGCTACAGCATTATGTAAGTCCACAGGAGTGGCACAGGCAGAAGTACTATGGGGATGGATGGATAAACACATACCCAGAATCAGCTTCTATATGGAAAATCCCTGCCTTTTCTACAAGATGGCTATCTGGTCTTCCCAGAGCATGGCACCATATTGGAATTCAGAATGGGGTTCAGCCTTAGGCAGCCTGGGCAAGTGGAACCTATACATACCTTCTAATACCATTGTCATCGCCATATTGCACTTTGTCATTCAAACAGTACCGACATTGCTGGAAATGGAGTCACAATGATATATACAAGATAATACATCTTGTCTACCTGATTACTGAACTCACAGTGGATGCCTGCTAATAAACTAGCATCTGGCACATGAGTATTTTTATCTCACGTGCTTTTTCACTAATCTCCCTTTTTTATGATTAGCCACTATTGGAGATCCACAGTGAATCTATAAATTTCCTTTATTAATACCCTTCAGGATTTCTCCTGAGTTTCTCTATAATGTAGCAGCAATTTACTCCCAGCTGGTATGGTTTGTTGTATCCATCTATCAATAAAGATAACTTACAGTTTTCTTCTTCTGTGTCTTAACTGATCATGGGTAATTTCCCATGAGCCTACTGGTAGAGTGCACGGAAGGACTAGGAGAAGATTCCAGGGGTATCTGAGCCACCTAATTTTTCCTTTAATTTGCTTGTGTTTTGGACCTGCTGAAGCCAGAAGACATGTGACAATTATTGTTTTCCAGTTTCCTTGCATTAACTGTAAATTTTTAAAACAGCTTTATTGAGGTATAGTCAACATGAAATACATGATATGGTTTGTCTGTGTCCCCACCAAAATCTCATGCTGCTGTTCTCCTGATATGAGTTCTCTCTAGATCTGATGGTTTTATAAGTGGCCTTTTCCTCTTTTGCTCGGCGCTTCTCCTTCCTGTCACCATGTGAAGAAGGACACGTTTGTTTCCACTTTCACCATGATTGTAAGTTTCCCGAGGTCTTTCCAGTCATGTGGAACTGAGAGTCAATTAAATCTCTTTGCTTCATAAGTTAGTCTTGTGCAGTTCTTTATAGCAGTGTGAGAATGGACTAATACAATATACTACACATAAACTGTAAAATTTGATGGGTTTTGACATGTGTGTACCTGTGAAACAAGCACCATAATCAAGAAAATGAACATATCAATCTCCCCAAAAGTTTCCTGATCTCCTAAGTAATTTCTCTATTCCAATTATCACCCCCTAGCCCAAACTGCCATCCTCTAGCAACCACTGATCTGCATTCTCTCACTGTAGTTTTCATTTCCCAGAATTTTATATACATGAAATTATGCACTATGAATACATTTTATATCTTGTTTCTTTCATTCAGCATAGTTATATTGACATGTATCCATGTGGCACATATTGATAGCCTATTTCTTTTTATTGTTGAATAGTACTACATTGCATGGAAATATCACAATTTATTTACTTGTTGATTGACATTTGGGTAGTTCCCAGTTTAGGGATATTACAATTAAAGATGTTACTAATAATCAAGTGCAAGATTTGGATGATGTGGTAGACAGGATATCTCCCCAAAGATATCCACATTCTAGTCTCTGAGACTTATGAATATATTACCTTACAACATAGCGAAAACGACCTTGCAGATGTGATTAGGAATCTTGGGATGGAAAGGTTGTAATGGATTGTTCAGTTGGACCTGATATAACTCAAAAGAGTGTTATACAAGGAAAACCTCATGGTAAGAGTCACAGAAAAAATTGTAACTGTGGAAGCAGAGGTCAGAGAGAGAGAGAGAGAGAAGGGGGGAGAGAGAGAGAGAGAGAAGAGAGATTTGAAAATGTTATACAGCTATGCTACTAGCTCTGAGAATACCGAGTGGGGACACAAAAGGAGGAAGGCAGGTGGCCCCTGAAACTTAAAAAAGGCACAGTTTCTGCCCTAGAGCCTCTGGAAAGAATGCACCTCTGAGGAACAACTTGGTTTTTGCCCCAGAACATCATTAAGGACTTCTGGCCTCCAAAACTGTAAGATAATAAAACTACGTTCCCTCAAGCCACTAAATTGTGGCAATTTGTTACAGCAGCAATAGACAACTCAGGCAGGTGGATAAATGCTTTCATTTCCCTTGGATTAGCATCTAGTAGAATAGCAGGGTCATATGGTAGACATATGTATATATAGTTTTAAAAATGTTCAAATTATTTTCCAAATAGATTGTATCATTTTACATACCATCCAGCAGTGAATGAAACTTCCAGTTGTTCCATATCCTTGCCAAACCTGGTGTGCTCAGTCCTTTACAAATACCAACTTTTTAAAATAGGTACAGAGTAGGAGCTCATTGAGGTTTTAATTTGCACTTCACTAATAACTACTGATGTTGAGCATGATTCAAGTGCTCATTTGCTATTATTTGTATATTTTCCTTGGTGATGTTTATATTCAAGTATTTTACCAGGTTTTAAAAGTTGTGTCATTTCATTTTTTTGTTGACAATATATATTCTGATTCAAATCCTTTATCAGATACATAAGTTGTAGGTATTTTTACCCAGAGTGTGACCTTTTTCTTCTTTTAACAGTTGCTTTTGAAGTTTAGAAGTTTTAAATTTTAATGAAGCCAATTTATTAATTTATTTTCTTTTGTGTATTGTGCTTTGGCTATTTTATCTAAGAAACCTATGACTCACCCAAGGTCATGAAAAGATTCTATTATTTCTTCTAATATAATTTTAAGTTTTGCATTTAGGTCTATGCTACATTTTCAGGTTAAATTTTGTGTATGATGTGAGGTATGAGTCAAAATTGTTGTTCATGTTTTTTTTTTTTTTTTTTTTTTCACATGGCTTCAAGTGATCAGCAGCATTTGTTGAAATCCCATGTTTTTTCACCATATATAGTTTTGGTTTTGCAATCTTTGTCAAAACTTAGGCGGCAGTGGCCGCACCTGTATGCAAGTTCTTTTCTGTCCATTCTGTTCTATTGATTTATCAAACAGCACATGTGTCTTTCACTATTTAAGTACATAAATCTTACGTTTTTGCTAGAAGCCCTTTATCAGTTTGAGAAAATCTTTTTCTATTCCTTATTTTCTCGTACTTTTTACAGGCGTAAACTGTCTGCAGTTTGTCAAGCTTTTTCTTTTTTGTATGAGTTGATCATGGTTTTCTTTTTAGTCCATTATACGGTTAACTGTATTGATTGATTTTAGAATGTTAAGGACAATCTTACTTTTCTGGAATAAATTTAATCTGGTTATTATATATTTCCTCTTTATATATATTGAATTCAATTTTCCAAATGTTTAAACGAAATTTTTGCATACTTTTTCACACAAGATACTAATCTATAATTCGCTTCTCTTGTTATGCTCTTTTTGGTTTGTGTCAGGCAGTAATACTATCTTCAGAATGAATGAAATATGTTCCCTCTTCTTCAATTAGTACTGAAGAGTTTGTATAGCTTGTGTATCTCTTCCTTAAATATGTGTAGATTCACCCCCAAAGCATCTGGGGTTTGGGCAGGTTTTCGTAGGGGGGCGAGGAGAGTGCACAGGGAAGGAATTTTAAACTCAGTGTCATGAAGGAGCCATTCGGAGAATGGAAGTTGCAGCGGGCAGACCTTGAGCAGAGTGCGCGGTCTTGCGTGCTCGGAGTCTTGCTGGTCTTTTCTTATTGTAGATCTTTACTGAGGTCCCTTGTTTCCATTCTCGATATGATCTTTTTTTGCTTTGGTACAGGTTTGCGGAGAAGAGTTTGGATCCGACGAGTTGAGCGGCGCATTGTCACGAGAAAGGTTGTGGGTTAATTCTCTACCTTGGGTTTTAACCTTATTCTTCTGTTATTTTATTAACGGTAAAAAGTGGACATCATTAACTCAAACCTTTTTGCTTTTCTAACATGGCATTAGTGTTATAATTCATTTTTAAGTACTTCGTTAGGCCCATTTCCACTACATTTTGATATATTGAATTTTATTTTCTTCTTTCAACTTATATTTTATTGATTTATTATTTAATACATGGGTTACTTACAAGTATACTATTTGATATCAAAATTTAGTTTCAATTTAGTTTCCAGATGTCTTTTTATTATTGATTACAAAATTAGTTCCATTAGAATCAGAAAACGTAATTTGTCTTATTTGAATACTTTTAATTTTATTAAGAATTGTTTATTGTCTAGGAAATGGACTATTTCGGTAAACTTTTTTGTGTGCACTTCAAACCAAATGTATTCTGTTATTGTTAGGTTGAGAGAGCTATAAACGTGATTTAAAATTTGGTTGGTAATGTATTCAGTATTCTATATTTTCATCGATTTTCTGTCTATTTATTCTATACATTAATAAAGATGCTAACATTTGTCTATTTCTCCTGGAAGTTTCACCAGTTTTTGATTCATGTACTTCAAAAAATGTTATTATTCAGTGTATAAATAGGAATACAATAGGTGTATAATTAGGAATATATACTTCCTTGATAATTGACCTCTTTGTTATATAAAATGACCTTCTTTATTCATGGCTATATTCTTTGTTCTGAAATCTACTTTATTTACTATCAATATAGCCAAACTATCTTTTAAAAATTGTTAACATAGTATGTGTTTTCTCATAGCTTACCTTTAATTTCACTTTTTCCTTTATAAAATGTGTTTATTATAGGAAACATACAGTTCAGTATTGTTTTAAAAAATCATTAACATAGTATATGTTTTCTCATATCTTACTTTTAACTTCATTTTTTCCTTTATGAAGTGTTTCTTTTTAAAAAAATTTATTACACTTTAAGTTCTGGAATACATGTACAGAATGTACAGGTTTGTTATGTAAGTATGCATATGACATGGTGGTTTGCTGCACCCAACAGCCCGTCATCTACATTAGGTATTTTTCCTAATGCTCTCCTTCCCCTTGACCCCCATCCCCTGACAGGCCGAAGTGTGATGTTTCCCTCCCTGTGTCCATGTGTTCTCATTATTCAACTCCCACTTATGAGTGAGAACGTGTGGTATTGTCTGTTCCTGTGTTAGTTTGCTGAGAATGATGGTTTCCAGCTTCATCCATGTTCTTGCAGAGGACATGAACTCATTCTTTTTTATGGCTGCATAGTATTCCATGGTGTATATGTGCCACATTTTCTTTATCCAGTCTATCATTGATGGACATTTGGGTTGGTTCCAAGTCTTTACTATTGTAAATAGTGCTGCAATAAACATACGTATGCATGTGTCTTTATAGTAGAATGATTTATAATCTGTCGGGTATATACCCACTAATGAGATTGCTGGGTCAAATGGTATTTCTTGTTCTAGATCCCTGAGGAATCACCACACTGTCTTCCAAAATTGTTGAACCAATTTGCACTCCCACCAGCAGTGTAAAAGCATTCCCATTTCTCTACATCCTCTCCAGCATCTGTTGTTTCCTAACTTTTTAATGGTCGCCATTCTAATTGGCGTGAGATGGTATCTCATTGTGGTGTTGATTTGCATTTCTCTAATGACAAGTGATGATGAGTCTTTTTTCATGTTCGTTGGCTGCATAAATGTCTTCTTTTGAGAAATATCTGTTCACATCTTTTGCCCACCTTTTGATGGGGTTGTTTTTTACTTGTAAATTTGTTTAAGTTCTTGTAGATTCTGGATATTAGCCCTTTGTCAGATGGATAGATTGCAAAATTTCCTCCCATTCTGTAGGTTACATGTTCACTCTGATGATAGTTTCTTTTGCTGTGCAAAAGCTCTTTAGTTTAGTTAGACCCCAATGTCCATTTTGGCTTTTGTTGTCATTGCTTTTGGTGTTTTAGTCATGAAGTTTTGCCCATGTCTGTGTCTTGAATGGTATTGCCTAGGTTTTCATCTAGGGTTTTATGTTTTAGGTCTTATATTTAAGTCTTTATTCCATCTTGAGTTACTTTTCGTATAAGGTGTAAGGAAGGGGTCCAGTTTAAGTTTTCTCCATATGACTAGCCAGTTTTCACAACACCATTTATTAAATAGGGAATCCTTTCCCCATTGTTTGTTTTGTCAGGTTTGTCAAAGATCAGATGGTTGTAGATGTGTGGTGTTGTTTCTGAAGCCTCTGTTCTGTTCCGTTGATCTATATATCTGTTTTGGTATGCAGTACCATGCTGTTTTGGTTACTGTAGCCTTGTGGTATAGTTTGAAGTCAGGTAGTGTGATGCCTCCAGCTTTGTTCTTTTGCTTAGGATTGTCTTGGTTATACGGGCTCTTTTTTGGCTCCATATGACATTTAAAGTCATTTTTTCTAATTCTGTAAAGAAAGTAAATGGTAGCTTGATTAGGATAGCATTAAATCTATAAATTACTTTGGGCAGTATGGCCATTGTCACAATATTGATTCTTCCTATCCATGAACATGGAATGTTTTCCATTTGTTTGTGTCCTCTCTTATTGCCTTGAACAGTGTTTCATAGTTCTCCTTAAGAGGTCCTTCACATCCCTTGTAAATTGTATTCCTAGGTATTTTATTCCTTTTACCCATTGTGAATGGGAGTTCATTCATGATTTGGCTCTATGTTTGTCTATTATTAGTGTATAGGAATGCCTGTGAGTTTTGCACGTTGATTTTACATCCTGAGACTTGGCTGAAGTTGCTTATCAGCTTAAGGAGCTTTTGGGCTGAGACAATGGGGTTTTCTAAATATACAATCATTTCATCTTCAAACAGAGACCATTTGACTTCCTTTCTTTCTGTTTGAATACCCTTTATTTCTTTCTCTTGCCCAATTACCCTGGCCAGAACTTCCATTACTATGTTGAATAGGAGTGGTGACAGAGAGCATCCTTGTCCTGTGCTGGTTTTCAAAGGGAATGCTTCCAGCTTTTGTCCATTTGGTATGATATTGCCTATGAGTTTGTCATGAACAGGTCTTATTATTTTGAGATATGTTCCATCAATACCTAGTTTATTGAGTGTTTTAGCATGAAGTGGTGTTGAATGTTTTCAAAGGCCTTTTCTGCATCTATTGAGATCATTATGTGGTTTTAATCATTGGTTCTATTTATGTGATGGATTATGTTTATTGATTTGTGTATGTTGAACCAGCCTTGCATACCAGGGATGAAGCAGACTTGATCTTGGTGCATAAGTTTTGATGTGCTGCTGGATTTGGTGGTTTGCCAGTATTTTATCGAGAATTTTCAGATCGATGTTTATCAGAGATATTGGCTTGAAAATTTCTTTTTTTGTTGTGTCTCTGCCAGGTTTTGGTATCAGGATGATGCTGGCCTGGTCTCATAATGTGAGTTAGGGAGGAGTCCTTTTCTATTGTTTGCAATAGTTTCAGAAGCCATGGTATCAGTTCCTCTTTGTACCTCTGGTAGAATTCAGCTCTGAATCCATCTGGTCCTGGGCTTTTTTTGGTTGGCAGGCAATTAATTACTGCCTTAATTTCAGAACTTGCTATTGGTCTATTCAGGGATTCAACTTCTTCCTGGTTTAGTTTTGGGATGGTGTATGTGTCCAGGAATTTATCCATTTATTCTAGAGTTTCTAGTTTGTTTGCATAGAGTTGTTTATAGTATTCTCTGATGGAAGTTTGCATTTCTGTGGGATCAGTGGTGATATCCCCTTTATAATTTTTTATTGTATCTCTTTGATTCTTCTCTCTTTTCTTCTTTATTAATATTGGTAGTGGTCTATTTTAATTTTTTTTTTTTTAAACAATTCCTGGATTCATTGATTTTAGAAGGGGTTTTCATGTCTCTGTCTCATTCTGTTCTGCTTTGACCTTATTTATTTCTTGTCTTCTAGCTTTTGAGTTTGTTTCTTCTTGCTTCTCTATTTCTTTTAATTGGGATATTAGCATGTCAATTTTAGATCTTTTCAGCTTTCTCACATGAGCATTTAGTGCTATAAAGTTTCCTCTAAACACTGCTTTAGCTGTGTCCCAGAGATCCTGGTATGCTGTGTCTTTGTTCCCATTAGTTTCAAAGAACTTATTTATTTCTGCCTTAATTTCAGGAGCAGGTTATTCAGTTTCCATGTAGTTGTGCTGTCTTTGGGGGAGTTTCTTAATCCTGAATTCTAATTTGATTGCACTGCTGTCTGAGAGACTGTTTGTCATGATTTTCATGCTTTTACATTTGCTGAGGAGTGTTTTACTTCCAATTATGTGGTCAATTTTAGAATAAGTGCTATGTGGTCCTGAGAAGAATGTATATTCTGTTGATTTGGGGTGGAGAGTTCTGTAGGGCTTGGTCTAGAGCTGAGTTCAATTCCTGAATATCCTTGTTAATTTTCTGTCTCATTTTTCTGTCTAATTTTGGCAGTGGGCTGTTAAAGTCTCCCACTGTTATTTTGTGGGAAACTAAGTCTAAGTCTCTTTGTAAGTCTTTAAGAACTTGCTTTATGAATCTGGGTGCTCCTGTATTGGGTGCATATATATTTAGGATAGTTAGCTCTTCCTGTTTCATTGCTCCCTTTGCCATTACGTAATGCCCTTCTTTGTCTTTTTTGATCTTTGTTGGTTTAAAGTCTGTTTTATCAGAGACTAAGATTGCAACCCCTGCTTATTTCTTTTTGCTTTCCATTTGCTTGATAAATATTCCTCAATCCCTTTGTTTTGAGTCTAAGTGGTTTCTTATAGGAAACATGTAATTCAGT
Source organism: Rhinopithecus bieti (assembly GCF_001698545.2). Classification (NCBI taxonomy): domain Eukaryota; kingdom Metazoa; phylum Chordata; class Mammalia; order Primates; family Cercopithecidae; genus Rhinopithecus; species Rhinopithecus bieti. Next base: position 5,764,908 of record NW_016804139.1, read on the forward strand.
GTTGCTTTTTTATGGAATCTGACGGTCTCTGTTTTTTAAATATTGGGATGTTTAGACCATTTACATTTAATGTAATTGCTTGTATGGTTTGATTTAAATTTATCATCTTCCCATTTCTATTTGTACCATTTATCCTTTTTGTCTGCCTTCGTTTGAATTAGTTGAGTACATTTTATGATTTCATTCTATTTTCTTTGTTGGCTCTTCAGCCAAAATTCTTAGTTATATTATTTTAGTCTATGCTATATGTTTTATTTTTATTTATTTATTTATTTATTTATTTATTTATTTATTNGTTCACATCTTTTGCCCACCTTTTGATGGGGTTGTTTTTTACTTGTAAATTTGTTTAAGTTCTTGTAGATTCTGGATATTAGCCCTTTGTCAGATGGATAGATTGCAAAATTTCCTCCCATTCTGTAGGTTACATGTTCACTCTGATGATAGTTTCTTTTGCTGTGCAAAAGCTCTTTAGTTTAGTTAGACCCCAATGTCCATTTTGGCTTTTGTTGTCATTGCTTTTGGTGTTTTAGTCATGAAGTTTTTGCCCATGTCTGTGTCTTGAATGGTATTGCCTAGGTTTTCATCTAGGGTTTTTATGTTTTTAGGTCTTATATTTAAGTCTTTATTCCATCTTGAGTTACTTTTCGTATAAGGTGTAAGGAAGGGGTCCAGTTTAAGTTTTCTCCATATGACTAGCCAGTTTTCACAACACCATTTATTAAATAGGGAATCCTTTCCCCATTGTTTGTTTTTGTCAGGTTTGTCAAAGATCAGATGGTTGTAGATGTGTGGTGTTGTTTCTGAAGCCTCTGTTCTGTTCCGTTGATCTATATATCTGTTTTGGTATGCAGTACCATGCTGTTTTGGTTACTGTAGCCTTGTGGTATAGTTTGAAGTCAGGTAGTGTGATGCCTCCAGCTTTGTTCTTTTTGCTTAGGATTGTCTTGGTTATACGGGCTCTTTTTTGGCTCCATATGACATTTAAAGTCATTTTTTCTAATTCTGTAAAGAAAGTAAATGGTAGCTTGATTAGGATAGCATTAAATCTATAAATTACTTTGGGCAGTATGGCCATTGTCACAATATTGATTCTTCCTATCCATGAACATGGAATGTTTTTCCATTTGTTTGTGTCCTCTCTTATTGCCTTGAACAGTGTTTCATAGTTCTCCTTAAGAGGTCCTTCACATCCCTTGTAAATTGTATTCCTAGGTATTTTATTCCTTTTTACCCATTGTGAATGGGAGTTCATTCATGATTTGGCTCTATGTTTGTCTATTATTAGTGTATAGGAATGCCTGTGAGTTTTGCACGTTGATTTTACATCCTGAGACTTGGCTGAAGTTGCTTATCAGCTTAAGGAGCTTTTGGGCTGAGACAATGGGGTTTTCTAAATATACAATCATTTCATCTTCAAACAGAGACCATTTGACTTCCTTTCTTTCTGTTTGAATACCCTTTATTTCTTTCTCTTGCCCAATTACCCTGGCCAGAACTTCCATTACTATGTTGAATAGGAGTGGTGACAGAGAGCATCCTTGTCCTGTGCTGGTTTTCAAAGGGAATGCTTCCAGCTTTTGTCCATTTGGTATGATATTGCCTATGAGTTTGTCATGAACAGGTCTTATTATTTTGAGATATGTTCCATCAATACCTAGTTTATTGAGTGTTTTTAGCATGAAGTGGTGTTGAATGTTTTCAAAGGCCTTTTCTGCATCTATTGAGATCATTATGTGGTTTTAATCATTGGTTCTATTTATGTGATGGATTATGTTTATTGATTTGTGTATGTTGAACCAGCCTTGCATACCAGGGATGAAGCAGACTTGATCTTGGTGCATAAGTTTTTGATGTGCTGCTGGATTTGGTGGTTTGCCAGTATTTTATCGAGAATTTTCAGATCGATGTTTATCAGAGATATTGGCTTGAAAATTTCTTTTTTTGTTGTGTCTCTGCCAGGTTTTGGTATCAGGATGATGCTGGCCTGGTCTCATAATGTGAGTTAGGGAGGAGTCCTTTTTCTATTGTTTGCAATAGTTTCAGAAGCCATGGTATCAGTTCCTCTTTGTACCTCTGGTAGAATTCAGCTCTGAATCCATCTGGTCCTGGGCTTTTTTTGGTTGGCAGGCAATTAATTACTGCCTTAATTTCAGAACTTGCTATTGGTCTATTCAGGGATTCAACTTCTTCCTGGTTTAGTTTTGGGATGGTGTATGTGTCCAGGAATTTATCCATTTATTCTAGAGTTTCTAGTTTGTTTGCATAGAGTTGTTTATAGTATTCTCTGATGGAAGTTTGCATTTCTGTGGGATCAGTGGTGATATCCCCTTTATAATTTTTTATTGTATCTCTTTGATTCTTCTCTCTTTTCTTCTTTATTAATATTGGTAGTGGTCTATTTTAATTTTTTTTTTTTTAAACAATTCCTGGATTCATTGATTTTTAGAAGGGGTTTTCATGTCTCTGTCTCATTCTGTTCTGCTTTGACCTTATTTATTTCTTGTCTTCTAGCTTTTGAGTTTGTTTCTTCTTGCTTCTCTATTTCTTTTAATTGGGATATTAGCATGTCAATTTTAGATCTTTTCAGCTTTCTCACATGAGCATTTAGTGCTATAAAGTTTCCTCTAAACACTGCTTTAGCTGTGTCCCAGAGATCCTGGTATGCTGTGTCTTTGTTCCCATTAGTTTCAAAGAACTTATTTATTTCTGCCTTAATTTCAGGAGCAGGTTATTCAGTTTCCATGTAGTTGTGCTGTCTTTGGGGAGTTTCTTAATCCTGAATTCTAATTTGATTGCACTGCTGTCTGAGAGACTGTTTGTCATGATTTTCATGCTTTTACATTTGCTGAGGAGTGTTTTACTTCCAATTATGTGGTCAATTTTAGAATAAGTGCTATGTGGTCCTGAGAAGAATGTATATTCTGTTGATTTGGGGTGGAGAGTTCTGTAGGGCTTGGTCTAGAGCTGAGTTCAATTCCTGAATATCCTTGTTAATTTTCTGTCTCATTTTCTGTCTAATTTTGGCAGTGGGCTGTTAAAGTCTCCCACTGTTATTTTGTGGGAAACTAAGTCTAAGTCTCTTTGTAAGTCTTTAAGAACTTGCTTTATGAATCTGGGTGCTCCTGTATTGGGTGCATATATATTTAGGATAGTTAGCTCTTTTGTTTCATTGCTCCCTTTGCCATTACGTAATGCCCTTCTTTGTCTTTTTTGATCTTTGTTGGTTTAAAGTCTGTTTTATCAGAGACTAAGATTGCAACCCCTGCTTATTTCTTTTGCTTTCCATTTGCTTGATAAATATTCCTCAATCCCTTTGTTTTGAGTCTAAGTGGTTTCTTATAGGAAACATGTAATTCAGTGTTGCTTTTTTATGGAATCTGACGGTCTCTGTTTTTTAAATATTGGGATGTTTAGACCATTTACATTTAATGTAATTGCTTGTATGGTTTGATTTAAATTTATCATCTTCCCATTTCTATTTGTACCATTTATCCTTTTGTCTGCCTTCGTTTGAATTAGTTGAGTACATTTTATGATTTCATTCTATTTTCTTTGTTGGCTCTTCAGCCAAAATTCTTAGTTATATTATTTTAGTCTATGCTATATGTTTTATTTTTATTTATTTATTTATTTATTTATTTATTTATTTATTTTGAGATGGAGTCTTGCTCTGTCACCCAGCCTGGAGTGCAGTGGTACAATCTCTTGGCTTACTGCAACCTCCACCTCCCAGATCCAAGCAATTTTTCTGCCTCAGCCTCCCGAGTAGTTGAGACTACAGATGCGCGCCATGATACCTATCTAATTTTTGTATTTTTAGTAGAGATGGGGTTTTGCCATGATGGCCAGGCTGGACTCAAACTCCTGACCTCATGTGACCACCTACCTCGGCTGCCCAAAGTGCTGGGATTACAGGCGTGAGCCACTGTGCCTGGCCTATGCTATATATTTTAATCTCTCATTTCAACTTCCAAGAAATATTGTTTTTCTTCATGAATAATATAAGAATCATATAATTGTATTTTTCCATATCTCCCCTCCTGTCCTTTCTTCTATTTTCACTATACGTTTTAGTTTTAATTATTTTATAAATCCCCAAACACATAATATCTTACTTTTTTATTTTGCACTCAATCATCTTTTAAATTATTTAAATTATTAGAATAAAATATTGTATATACTTATATAGTTACAATTTCTAGTGTCCTTCCTTCCTTTATGTTGATTTATATTCTCACTGGGTTTTTGTTTTTTTTATAGTTTATGCTTTGCAATGCAGGTTGTTGCTATACATTTTCCCACTTTTTTTTTAACTGTCTGAAAACACCTTTATTTCCTCTTTATTTTTGAAAGATATTTCCTTTGGGTATAGAATTCTAGGTTGGTAATTTATTTTATTTCAGTACTGTAGCCTATTTTTCTACCATCTTCAAGCATGAATTTCTGATTTCAGATGAGCCATTCACTTTATTTGTAATCCTGTGTATATAATGTATCTTACTCCACCAGATGCTTTAACATTTTTCCTTTTTTTTGACTTACTCATTGACTTTTAATGACTTATTATATTCCATGAATTAACTTTTTCATATTTCTTGTTTTCAAGGCTTATTTAAATTATTATATTGTTGGTTCATAGATATTTTCAAATTGAAAACATTTTAACCAATATTTTTTCAATACTTTTTGTCCTTCTTTCCTTTCCTTCAGAGAGCCCAGTTAATCATATATCGCTCTCTCGAAGTTGTACCACAGTGAAAGGATGTTATGTTCATGTTTTAAGTCATTTTTCCTTTTTTTCATTTTGGATAGTCTTCATTACTGCTCTTATAATTCATTAATCTTTTTTTCTGCAATTTGTAATCTGCTGTCGACTTCATTCAATTATTCTCATCTCAGATACTGTAACTTTCATTTGTAGAACATAAATATCATCCCTTTTTATACAGTCCATGTCTCTACTTAAACTCCTTACTAATTTCTTTAGCTCCTTGAATATGTGGAATATAGGGGAATAATAGTTTTAAAGTAACTGCTATTTCTACAATCTGTATCATTGTTTTAGTGGTTTCAACTGAGTGTGTTTACCCTCATTATAGGCCATATTTTCCTGCTTCTTTAAATGTCTAGTAATATCTTATCTGATGACAGACATTTTGAATTTTATATTGTTGAGTGAGTTTTTTTTATTGTTCTATAAGTTTTACTTCTGTAACAATTAGGATTTGTTGTGGTATTCAGTAAGGTTATTTATAAACAGTATGACTCCTTTTGATTTTGTTTTCAAGCTACCAGAGCAGCATTTAGTCTAGCACAAGTGTTGGCCAATTACCAAGGTTTAACCATTTTGGGAATTCTACCAGATGCACCTTGAATTATGAGGTCTTCTACTCCAGCTCATGTTAACAGGAAATATTCCAAACTCTGATGATTATTCTATGAAATTCTTTCAAGTGATTCCTTCTTGAGCTTTATATATGTACTAGTCAGTACTCAGCTGAAGTCTCCAGCAGACCCTCTCTAGATCTCTAGATCCTCTTTTACTCCTTGCCTTTCTGGTACTCTGCCTTGTAAACTCCAGATACTTCTATGTCTCCAAACACCTAACACCATCTTTTCAACTCAGAGCACTATAAGCTCTGTATTGATTTCCTTTTCCTTAGCCACAACCTCAAAACTCCTTCCCATCAGAAAGCTGGAACACTTATTAGACTTGCTTTGTTTGCTTCTCTTCTTTCAGGGATGACAATCTTTCATTTTGATATTTTGAAAACTGCTGTTTCATATGTTTTGTCCAGTATCTTAGATGTTTCAGATGTGAGAATAAATCTAGTCATTGTTAATCTCTAATATCTAATTTTAATTAAATAATATAATGACCAGTTCGTGATGAGTTCATTTCTCACAGACCTGTTTCCAGATACTCAATATTAAAAGGGTCTAATTGCAAGTGTGAAGCTGATTTTCCAATAAAGAGACATTGTTGATAGAAAAGAGCAAACTGGTCTTACATGAAAACTATAAAATTTTGCACAGTTATGCTGCTTTTTGGAAATTTCCAGAAGCTCCATATGTCTTCTTTGTCTTCTCAAACAACTTCTTCTACTGGGTCATAAAACCCAAGTGGTTTCATATTTTTCACTGCACTGTGGACCTACTGCAGAGCCTGTTTTAATTCAGGCCCAATCTAAACTGGATGCTATGCATTAATCAGTTAATGAGTTATATCATCATGTCTAAATGTAGAATATTTTGCTTCCATAATTTAAAACGGTCCAACAAGTTTTGTGCCTCTTCAAATTAGGAGTGCAAGCTTCAGTCATTTATCTCTCACTTTAGATAAAATATTCTGTCCTATTCCAGACCACTAACACTTCATAAACCTATCAGTCTGGCAGGCTCAGGATCTTGAACTTACAAAGGATTTATCTCTCAACCCTTGACACCGTTATGTCCTAATAAGACATCTAGTGCTTGCTACCTCCTACTTATAGACTCAATTAATGTAAGGTCATCAATGTCAAGATCAATGTGATGTTTTATGGGACACAAAGATTATTAAGTTCTTTCCAGTTTATATTATAAAAGAGAGCATAAGAGTTGACTAGACAGTGCAGATGAGCTTCTACCCTCACCTTGCCAGTGTTTTTCCTGATTTGAAGTAGGAAAATAAAGCATTATCTAGGTGTTTCTTTAATTGAAAAGTGCAAATTATTCACATTGAGGGCTTGTTAAAACACAATTTCTGGGCTCTACCTCTAAAGTTTCTGATTTTTTTCTATTTGGAGTAGGACCCAAGAATTTGCATGTCCAGTGAATTTTTGAGTGATGCTGTTGCTGCTGGTCCTTTGAGAATGCAGTCAAGTGGCAGAGGTAGCACTGATGTTCTCCAGTAAAGATACTGCATCTGAAAACATAGATGATCTAGGCAATTTAGCTTGCAACAATCTACAGTCATTGTTCAAGATTCACTTGGCTTTCCATCAGGCAGAAATGTGAGTTCATTGAGCATGTGTTAAAAATGCCACGTAACTCTCACCACACATCTTTCTGGTGTTTGATGGTGATACTGTTCTGCATTTCCCTCAGGGATAGAAGACTGTGTTTGGCTTAATATCTTGGCGGTGGGAGTAGTTTTAGAAGCATCCACTTGTTTTATCATACCATAATGCATATACAACCCATACAATAAGTCAATGACCCCATTAGACACACCTGGAAGTGAATTCAAGTGAGGATGTCATCTATCATGTGATCTCTATAAATGTCCATTACTAGTGGGCCAGGCTGGCATTTGGCATCTCTAGTGATTGGCAGCATTTCAGATTCTGTAACTAATAACCCCTCAGAAGTTCTGGGTTATTTCTCTTTTACCAGTGCACAGCCTTCCTGGTAATTAGCTGTAGGTCACATAGAGAAGGTCTGGGGAACACACATAGTACTTATTAATGGCTATGTTGTAGATTCTTTCTCAAAAGGAACCAGCCTTCCCTTCAAAGGAGGGACTCCGGGCTGGTGTATTGGCTTAGGTCTTGCAACTGGATAAGAGGCTATGCATTCCCATTATGATGACTTGAATTATACTTTTAGCACTAGACCTAGACATTTTTTGTTTGTATATATTAAGTCACACCTCAGTATCCTGCTCATCTATCTCATTCTCTGGACCTAGAGATCAGTAAGCTACTGACTACCAATTCAACACTTGCTTTAATAATGTGATTTTAAGATCCTCACTTCTGATGGTTAAACCCGTTGATCTGGCCTCTACTACACTGACATGTCATTATTCCCATTGAAATATGGAGTGGATTTCTAGTGCAGCATCTCCCACCATTAGTTATCTATGGCTTATAGGAAATGTTTACCATGCATACTTTCAATGATGCCTCAGTAAGGGGGTGTCCTCTAGGTCCCCTCAGAGTGACTGGTAGCAGGTAACTAGCCAGGTTGCACAGTGTATGTGAGTGAGAACTAGACATACGTGCATTTTAAAGTCTCCATGGCGATTCCAACGTACAATTAAGATTCAGAGCCACTGTACTATGTCACACTAATTATAGGCCATTGTTTAGTCCAGACTTTAATTAAATAGCCTTTTGGATGTGAACATCACTCCACAGGTACTTAAGTCCATTTATTACATTTCAAACCTAAGTTGAGTATACCTAAAATTTGGAGATTTAAAATTCTTATCCTTTCTTCCATATGCTCAAACATTTTAGGGCCCTATTCTTTTCCCATGAGTGCCTTTACCTTACTTAGTATGAGAAACCTGGCTGGGTTTTTTATTTAGTTGCCCTTAACAGCTGTGCCATTACATTTAGTCCTTGGACTTGACTTTTTCTCATTCCTATCTGCCCTGTGGCTACTGGAGATAAGGGACTCCTTTAAAGTTTTCATAGAAGTTTTCTGATTTTTTCATTCATGCTCTGAGGCAGACTTTCAATTTTTCTCTTCTCTCTTGCTACAGTCTTTGTAAAACCATTGTTGCCATAGTGACTAAGTGCCACAACCACTTGGTCTCCCAAGGCCTTCGTTGCATCTGCACTTCATCTTATGCCACCGCCAGTGATTACTCAACTAATCATGATGTCATAGCATGCCAGAGATTATCAGTGTCCCTTTCTTAAAGCAAAAAAGCTCTCTGTGAGCGCCTTGAATATGGTAGCTACCCAACCCCAGACACCTATTTTAAGGGCATTTCCTGGGACCACTTATTTTGTCGATTACTGAGTCACTTAAGATCCTGACAGGAAACAGATGGTACACTCCAATGGACCAATTAGGGAGAATTTAATAAAGGACTATTTATAGAGGTGTGAATAGGGATAAGAGAAACCTAAAAGAGATGCTAAAGCACTATGCAGCTAGCAAAGGCTTTTTATCAGTCCTAAGTATGAACTCTACTTTCCTTCTACCTCTGATCTTCTGGTACCTCCTACAGGACAAACTCAGCTAGGACAATCCCACCCAGAGGTCAAGAGGTACAGTGTAGGGATCCCATAAAGAGTAGTGTTCTTCGGACATGTAGAGAGTGGGAGGAGGATATGGAGTTGTCAAAAAGTTCAAACCATATGTCTCTGCAAGCTTCAACGTGTACATTACCTCTTATTTGACATTTTCGGTTGGAGGTCTTTAAGACATCTCAGATTCAATGTATTAAAAACAAATCCATTGTCACACACCTAAATCCAGTCTGCTTGCTGTTAAAAAACAAAGTGGGTCTGAAAGAAAGAAAGCTAAAAGTAACCTTTAATATCACTCAGGCTTGGGTCTCCCAATTTACCTCCTATATGTTTCTTTAATTTTTTCTTTCTCCCTGTCATTATTATAACACTTCCAAACAATTGTTACTTCTTTTTGTCATGGATAGAAACACATTTATTGTTACTTTTAAAAATTATACATTTTATTTCAAAGTGTAACATAGATATAGAGAAGTACATAAATCATAAATATACAGCTCAGTAAACCATAACAAAGTGAACACTCTTGTAAGACCAATTGGTCGGAAAATAAAACATTGTAGATACACTAACAGCCTCCCTTGGATTCCTTTTGACCACTCCCCTTTTCTTTCTCCCCTAAAAGAGACCTCCTGACCACTAACACTAAACAACAGTTTAAGTTTGTCAGGAAAAATTCTTTTATAACACCTTTATTGAGATATAATTCATTTACTTTAGAATATTTTCATTAACCTCAAAAGAAACTCTATATCCATTAGTAGTCACTTCCTATTCTTCCCCAGACCTCACCTTTCAGCCCTAGGCACCCAACAATCTACTTTCTCTGTATATTTGTCCATTCTGAGCATTTCATAAAAAAAGAGTCTCATAGCATGTGTTTTGTGACTGGCTTGTTTCACTTAGCATAATCTTTCAAAGGTTATTCAAGTTGTAAAGTTATCAGTACTTCCACTTTTTCTTATTGCATAATGATATGATATTGTATAGACATACCCCATTTTATTTATTCATTTAACTGTTGATGGATATTTAGGTGATTTCCACTTTGATTTTATTGTGAATAATGCTGCCATCAACATTTGTGTACAGGTTTTTGTGTATGTGTGTGTGTGTGTGTGTGTGCATAGCATAATTATTAGTTAAATTGCATCATATCAAAAGAATAATTTAACACTCATTCCAATCATTTAACATGCAATCATTTTGTGGGGAAAATGATGGTCCCACAAAAATGTCCATGTCTGTTAACTTGTTACCTTACATGACAAAAGGGACTTTGCAAATGTGACTAAAGTTATGGACTTCGAAGGAGGAAGATTATCCTGGATTTTCAGAATGGGACTAATGTAACCTAATTTAATTTCTCTATTTTCTTAATTTGTTTCTTTAGATCTACCCTGTATTGACTTCTCATACTTTATGTCCAAAGGAGACACACCTCCATGAGATGCATCAACTGTGTTCCTCGAACTCAGGCAGGTTGTTGAGGATCATGAGGTACTAGCGGTATAAGAGGATGGAAGGAGAGTAAAGTTAAATGATTTATTCCTCTGTCTCCGTTCCTTTCTGCCTATGGGTTTGCAGTGGTTTTATTTTTCTCTGGCCTTCTCCTACTGCACTATTTGTGGAAAAGACTGCTCTTTCCCCCATTGAACTATTGCATTCAAAATATTTGAATACAATTTTAACTCTTTGCTGAAAATCAACTGTCCATAAATAGAAGAGTTTATTTCTGGGCTTTCAATTCATTTACATGTATTTACATATCTATCCAGCACCACACTTTCTTGATTACTGGAGTCTTGACATCAGGAAGTATGTGTAGTTCAAGAAGTATGCATCCTTCAAGTTTGTTCTTTCTCAAGATTATATTGGCTACTCTGAGTCCCTTGCATTTCCATATGAATTTTAGAATCAGTTTGCATTTTCTGCAAGGACATCAGAAGGAATTTTTATAAGGGGTGCACTGAATCTGTAGATCAATTTTGGGAATATTGTCATTTTAAGAATAGTCTTCTGGGACTGTCTTTTCATTTATTTGGGCCTTCTCTAATTTCTCACTCTGATGTTCTCGAGTACTCAATGTACAAGTCTTGAACTTATTTTGCTAAACGTATTCTTAAGCATTTTATTATTATTGGCATGATTGCAAATGGAATTTTTTTAAATTTCATTGTTCATTACTAAGGTATAAAAACACAACTGAGTTATGTGTAGTAATTTTGTATTCTGCAAACTGGATGTGCTGATTTTTTTTTATTCTAGTGGCATCTTTGTGGATTCCTTAGGATTTTCTCTATAAAAGTAATTGTCATCTACAAGGAGAGATATACTTCTTCCTTTCTTTCTAATATGGATGCTTTTATTTTCCTTCTTCTCCTCCTTCTCCTCCTCCTCCTTCTTCCTTCATCTCCTCCTTCTTCTTCTTCTTCTCCTCTTCCTCCTTCTTATTCCTCTTCCTCTCCTCCTCCTCCTTCTTCTTCCTCCTCTTTCTCTTCTTTCTTCTTTCTTCTTCTTCTCTTTTCTTTCTTTTTCCTCCTCTCTTTTTATTTCTCTCCCTTTTCCTTCTCCCCTCCAGCTTTATCTTTCTTCTTATTTGTCCTGGAGTGGAATCATCAGTATAATATTAAATAGAAGTGCTGAGAGTGGTGGACATACCTTTCTCATTCCTGATGTTAAGGTGACATTTTTAAGTTCTTTCTGATTAATTATGTTGTCAGCTCCAGAGTTTTTGTACATCATTAAGTGTGGGAGTACCTTCTGTTAATGGTTTGTTGAGTATTTTATCATAAAATACCAATGTTATCAACATTTTTCCATGTTTATTGAGATGATTATATAATTTTTATTCTTTATTCTATGAATGAGATATATTAATTATTTGATGCAACCTTGCATTCCAGGGATAAATCCCACCTGGTCATGGCACATAATATTTTTTAATATGTTGCCAGACTGGATTTGCTAGTATTTAGGTTCTTTATATCTATATTCATAAATAATATTGGTTTGTGTTTTTTTGTGATATCGTTGGATGGTCATGGTATCAGGGTAATACTGACCTCATATAATACATTGAAAAATGATTCCTTCTATTTTATGGAAAGTTTGTGATGAATTGATGTTAATTCTTCTTGAAATATTGGGTAAAATTCCCCAGTATAACCATCCAAGTCTAGGTTTTTTCTTTGTTGAAAGTTTAAAATTTAATAATTCAAAGAATTTGCTTGCTATAAGTCTATACAAATTATTTATTTCTTCCTTAGTCAATGTTGTTAGTTTGTGTCTTTCTAGGAATTTTCCATTTTGTTTATCTAATTTGTAGACATCCTTTACTGTTTACCTATTTGTATCTTTATATTTAAAATGGGATTCTTGAGTATAAATATACACTATATAATACATAAAAAAAACCACAATTGAGTTTTGCTTTTATATTTAACCTGAAATACTCTGACTTTTAAATGGGGTGTTCAGTCCCTTGTATTTAATGTGATGATTAAATTTGATTGTAAACTTATTCCTCTTTTTCCATATGTTTTCTTTTGTTATGCGTGTTATGCTTCTTTTCTTATTTTATATTGTTTATTTTGTATGATTCAACTTTATTTGTGCTTTATTAGCTTTAAATATCCATTGGTTTATTTTAGTACTTGTTCTAGGGTTTATAGCATACACCTTTAGCTTCTAGTTTATAAACAGTGAACTATATTTTGTGGTTTTCATTCAAGTGATACTATAACATTTCATATATAGTATAAGAATCTTACAACAGTATACTTCCATTTCTTTTCTCCTGGTCTTCACACTACTCTTGCCACACATTTTATATCTTCATATGATATAAACCTCACAATACATTGATATTCACTTTATGTTAAAAAGCCAAGTAACTTTAAAACGTCTTTAAATTTTTAAAATAAATCTCATTTATATGTAGTCACATAATCACTATATCTTGGTCTCTCTGATCCTTTATAAAAATCCATACATATTTTCATCTGATTGAAACTGTGTCAGCCTGAAAGGCGTCCTTTCATATTTTACATAGTTAGAAGCTACTAGTTATAACTAAGTTGTAGCTGCTAGTTATAAACCATCAGCTTTTGTAGGTCTGACAAAAATATTTTGCTTTTTTATTGTGCAATAATTTCGCTAGAAATATAATTCTAGGTTAAAATTTCTTTTTACCTCAGTATGTTAGAACTTTTGTTTCATCATCTGACTTGCTATTTTTTTTTTTCTGAGACATCTTTTGCCATTCTTATTTTGCTGCTCTGTAAGTAACATGTCTTTTTTCACAGGCTGCTTTCAAGGTTCTCTCTTTATCACAGCTTTTAAGCTACTTAATTATGATGAAACATGATGTAGTTTACTTTATATTTCTTATGCTCCAGTTATGTTTGGTTTCATAGATTTGAGGATGCATATTTTTGATTAAAATTAGAAAATGCAAACTTTTTTTTCTACCTTTCTCTAATTTATTTTCCTCCAGGGACTTTAATCAAATATATATTAGGCCACTTCAGATTGTCTCATAAGTCATTGACCCATTAAATTTTTTTCTAGTATTTTTCTTTCTGGGCTTCATTTTGGACAATTTCTATTACTTTGGTCTTAAGTTCAATCATGTTTTCTTCTATAAAGTCAAATCTGCTGTGAATTGCATTCAGCATATATATATAATATTATAGATAATATATTATACATAATAATATATATTCCATGAAATTATAATTACTTTTTTTTTTATATGAAATATATAAATATATAATATAAGATACCAAATATTATAATTTTATATTTTACATTATTTTATACTTTATTAATATATAATTTATATTTTTCATATATATTATCATTTTCTATAATAATATATTTTCTAAAATAATCTTTAATATATTTTAATCTAAATATATAAATATATTTAATATATATAATATATTTATTATAAAATTGATATAATATATAATATGCAAAATATATTTTAGGAAAATATATAATTTATTTATAGAATGTTTATTAATTGATATATTATTAATGTAGAAATATAAATTAATATTATAATTATATTTTATAATTACCATATATAAATATATTTAATAATATATTATGTATAATATAAAGTATTATATATATAGCATGTTATTATATATTATATAATATATTTTTAGGGCCTCATTCTGTTGCCCAGGCTGGAGTGCAGTGGCACAATCTTGGCTCACTGTCACGTCTATCTCCTGGGCTCAAGGGATCCTCCCACCTCAGCCTCTGGAGTAGCTGGGACTACAGGCATGTGCCACCATGCCCAGCTAATTTTTTGTAGTTTTTGTAGAGATAGGGTCTCTCTATGTTGCCCAGGCTGGTCTTGAACTGCTGAGCTCAAGTGATCCTCCTGCCTCAACCTCCCAATGTGCTGGCATTAGAGTCATGAGCCACTGTGCCTGGTCAATGTATTAATAGCAGTTTTTAATCTCTAAATCTTTCATGTTTCCACTTAACATGCTCAAATTTCTTCTGGTTTATTGAACATATGGAACACAGTTACAACTGTTTTAATGTCCTTGCTTACTAATTTAATCATCTATATCACTTGGCATTTAGTTTGGGTGACTAATTTTTCTCCTGATTGTGGATTGTATTTTCTCGCTTTTTGACATGTCTGCTATTTTTTTTTTATTAAATGGCAGAGACAAAGTTTACTTTTATGGGTGCTAGATATTTATATATTGCTGCAGTATTCTTGGCCTCTTATTTTTTTTCTCGGATGCATTTAAATTATTTGGAAATACCTTGATCTGTTTAGGTTCTTGCCTTCAAGCTTTGTTCTAGAAGACGGGAGCAGAATTTATTCTAGGGCAACTTTTGTCCCACTACTGTTCTGTGTACTCCAACCCAATGCCCCATAAATTATGAGATTTTACAATCTGGCTGCGGGGGAACTGGAAGTAGTCTCTGCCCTGTGTAAGCTTTAGGTATTGTTTCAACTGATTATGTAGGGCTGTTACTCTCCTGGCCTCACATGTGTGTGCTAATCAGTTCTTCGCTGAAGACTGAAGGGTGGCACTCTGCAGATTTCTGGAACACTCTGTGTGTGTAGGCATTTCCTTTCCTTTATGATGTCCTGCAAATTCTAAACTACCTTGACACCCCTGATCTCCAATTTGTTCTCTTTAACCCTAGGAAACTGCCAGAGTCCACTGGTTTCTTCTTCACTGTGCTGAGACCTGGAAACTTTCTCTAGGGAGTATGCTGGAGCAACAGATGGAGCTCACTTCAGTTTTTGCTTTCTCTCAGAGATCACTACTTTATGTCTCATGCATTCAAAATTGATGTCACACATTATTTTTCCCCTAGTTTTTTAGTTGTTTTAGGAAGGAGAGTAAGTTTTGTCTCTGTTAGTCCATCTTTGCTCAAAGTAGAAATACAAGGCTACACTGTTTTAGTTTTTGTCTATAAACTGATGCCTTCTTTTCTTAATTTAATGTAAAATTGAGTCCTGAAATCAGGTAGTATGTCACTTCACCGTGTTCTTCTTTCCATACTTTTTTCAGCTATTTTGAGTTCTTTGCATATCCATGTGATTTTTAGAATTGTCTCATCAATTTCTATCGAAAATGACTTGCAGGAATATTCATAGGCATTGCATCAATTTATACTTCAATTTGCAAAGAATTTCCATCTTAAAAACATAGTCTTCCAAACTGTGGTGTGTCTACCCACTAACTTGAATCTTTTAAAATTTATCTCAGCAATGTTTTTTAGTTTTTATCGTGGAGCTCTTAGTTGCCTTTTAAAAAATTTTGGAAGAGCTATTTTGCTTTTATGACATTGTAAACAGTATTTTATATTTTATTTTTTATTTGTTTGTTGATGTGTAAAAACAATTAAATTTTATATCATCCCTATATACTGCAAACGTTAGGAGTTCATATATATGTGCTAATACATTTTAAAATCCATTACATTTTCTATATACATGTTTATATCATATGTGAATTAAAACAGTCTTCCTTCTTGCCTTCCATTTTTTTTTTTTTGTTGTTTAATTTCTTTATTTCATCAGGCATGGACTCCAGTACTGTGCAAATTACGTGGGATGAATATGTATATTTTGCCTATTCCTGATCTTTAAAATGCAATATTTAGTATTTCTCCATTCACTACAACAATTGCTATAGGCATTTCATAGATGCTCTTTATGAGATTAAGTAAATTCCCTTCTAGTCTTATTTGAGAGAGATTAAATCTGTACTGATGTTAAGTTTTGTCAAATCATGTTTCTACTCATCATCATATGGTTTTTGAAACTAATAAGATTTGCTTTATGAAAGTAGCATTTAATTAATCTTAATGAATGTTCCATGTTCACTTGTGAAGAATGTGTCACCCAAATTTGGGTGTAGTGTTTTTTAAACATAATTTATATCAAATTAAAATCTTCTGAATTCTAACTGATTTTCTTTTGTCTACTTATATCCTCAGTTACTGAGAAATGACTGTCAAGATAAGATAGTCCATAAATGATTATAATCACTTATAATCCACAAGTGATTGTGGATTTGTCTATTTCTCTGTTTACTTATGGTCAATTTTTGTATCAAGTACTCTGAAGCTCTGTAATTAGGTGGATACTCACTAAAAATGTTACATTGTTTTGGTGATTAATAGTTTTGTTATTGTGAAATACACTTCTTTATCTTTGGTAATATTACTTGCATTTAATATATTTTGTCTAAGATTAATATAACCATATATGCTTTCTTGTTGATACGGACATGAGACAGGGAAATATTGAGTAGAAGAGGGCGGTTGCCCAGCAAAGACCCCACCCTCAAGCCTGAAGACCTGCTGCCCTAAATGAGGACAGGCATTTCTGTTTTTTCACCCAAAAAGTTGCCTTTTGGCCTGCATGCCCCCAATCCTGCCCTAATGTAAACTTCAAACCCCAAGTTCCAGATGAGACCCACAAGTGAGGAGAGGAAGAGGCAAGCAGACCAGTGGACCAGCAGACCAGCTGCGGAGGAATGATGCAGCTCGACTCTGGGGGGAAGACCACCTTCCCACTCCAACCCCACTTCCCGATCCCCATCCTCTCACTGAGAGCCACCTCCACCACTCAATAAAACCTTGCATTCATACTTCAAGCCCTGATTCTTTCGGGACACTGGCAAGAGCTCAGGATACAGAGAGCTGTCATACCGGCCCCTTTCCCTTGCAATAAGGCAGAGGGTACGTTGAGCTCTTTAACACACAAGCCACCTGCAGACTGCAAAGCTAGAGGAGCACATTGTAACACACACCCACTTGGGCTTTGGGAGTTGCAGACACCCACCTCTATACACTGCCATGGGGCTGGAGCCCAAAAGCACTCACCCTGAATCCTGGACATACCTGTCTGTGTGCTCCCCTTCCTGTAGAGGTTTAAGCTGTGGGGGCAACCATAGGCGAGCCACACCCCTGTCGCATGTCCTGAGAGGGAAAGCAGGGAACTCTCCCATTTCATTATGATGAGGATGTGCATGATATATCTGCTTCTATCCTTTTACTTTTAGACCGTTTAAGTCTTCATATGTAAAGTGCATCTTTTTAGACATTATGCAATTGCTTGTTTTTATTCTTTTTAGTATTATCTTATAAGATTGTTACCTCTGTCTTTTTAATGAATGTATTTTGTCCATTCACCGTAGAGATAAATTTTGGCACACTTAGGTTTAATTTTATAATCTTGCTATTCGTATCCCAGTGGGTAATAACTTTATCAACTAGAATTTGATGCTTGTGTATAGGTTTTTAAAAAATTGTTATTATGCAGATTGCATTCATTTCTAAAGTTACTTAGGTCAGCACCTAAGTAACAATGTATGATCGTTTCATACATTTGTAATATAGTTAGATTTTTTGTTATTACATTCTATATTTTCAATTTATTTACACTTTTAACTTTTTAGTTATTTGTATATATTCATATATATTTTATTTATATAAATTTTATGTATTTAGCTATTTTACTTGTATTAGTCATAGCAATCATAATTTACATTATTAACTTATCACTATTTATTGTCAGTTAACATAATGGCAATTCACAAATAAAATGAGAACTTGTGACAGTATAATTCTATTTATTTCTCCATTCTTTGTCTTGTTACTTTCATGTGTCTTACTTCTCTGTGTTATAAACTACACAATATATTTTTTAACTTTAAAAGTCAACAGTCTATCTAAAATCTTATTTTAAAAAGTATTTATATTTTCCCATATATTAACCACTATTGTTTTTCCTTATTCTAGACATTAGTTTTCATTTGCAATTTACTTCAGCCTAAAAGCCTTCCTTTAGCATTTATTGTGGTGTTGGTTTATTTGAAATGAATTATATCAACTTATTTTTATCTGAATGTTTCTTTCTTCTATCCTCATTTTGAAATATATTTTCACTAGGTATAGAATTCTAAGTTGATCTTTCAACACTTTAAAAGATGTTCTTCCCTTGCCATCTGACTCCCCTCCCTCCATATGCACTGTGTCTTATTTATCTGGTGGCTGCTTTTAGACTTTTTATATTTGTTTTCCAAAGTTTGACTATGATGTACCTAGGTATGAACTTCTTTGTTCTGATTTTCTTTTGTGTTTCCTGAGGTTTTGGGTCTGTAAGTTGAGGTTTTGGGTCAAATTTTGCAAGTTTTTGGTCATTATTTCTTTAAATAGCTTTATTGCTGTTTATATTCTCACTTTCTAGAACTCAAATTACATACATGTATGCTTGCTAATTTAATATGTTTTTAAAAAGAACTCTTATCCTTTGTTCATTTCCCCCTAATCTTATATTCTTCATGTTCTTTTATATGGATAATTACTATCAACCTCTTTTTATGTTTACCAGTTATACCTTCTGCTGTGTTCATTTGTTTTTAAAATAAACTAATTCATTTTATTTCCTATGTTGTTCTTTTCAGTTAGAAATATCAATTTGATTTCCTATTATCTCTTTGATAACTCTTCTAAATATTTCATATCATCAGCCATTCTTTCCATCTTACAGTAAACATTATTTAACATTTTTATAATAGTTTTCTTAAAATCTTCAATGACTAATTACATAATCTGAAGTATCTGTGATTTTGCTATTAATTAATTTTGTGCTTAGTTATAAGCTGTATTTTCTTATTTCTTCATAATCCCTTCACATGACAACATGGCATACAGTATATCTAAAGGAAAAATTGATATTAAATTTTTATCTATCTCCTACAGTTTGAAAGCCTTTTCTTTCATCATGTACCTAAGGTGAAGGGTTGCTCTATTAGATTCTACCAAGAGCTGACTTGAAGTTTTAATTATATTGTCTTCACCATCAATTTCCAATGGGATTGTGGAGATTGCACTTTACCCTTTAGTCCAATCCTCAACTTTCAGAGCAGTAGCCACAGAGGGCATAATCCCTTGATCTTTTCAGGATTTGAGCTAGTGGTGGTTTGGGTTCTAGCTTTAGTAGTTGTTTTTGGCTCACTTCCATATTCTACTTCAGCAGAGCCCTGGAATCTGAGCAAACTGAGTGAGACTATGCAAACACTGTTTTCCAGCCCATATCCATTGCTAATACTGCTGCTTTCTCTGGTATTATTCATCAAAATTTCTAGCAGAATGAATTGCCTAGATGAAATGATGAAATATTTACTTTTGTATTTGGGTCTGTCACTTATTTTTAATCTATCTTTCTAGCCATACTGACATTAAAACCTCATTTGTTTTTTCTTTGTCATTGTAAAGTCTCTCTGTCTAAGACGGGCCTCTCATGGGCACAGCCACACTCACGCCAAACACTTGTCCCTAGTTCTTGAAGATCTGCACCTCTTTGTCCACCAATAGAGAATTTTTTTTTTTTTTTTTTTTTTTTAGAGATGGAGTCTTGCTGTGTCGCCCAGGCTAGAGTGCAGTTGCACGATCTCGGCTCACTGCAAGCTCCACCTCCCAGGTTCACACCATTCTCCTGCCTCATCCTCCCCAGTAGCTGGGACCACAGGTGCCTGCCACCATGCCCGGCCAATTTTTTTTTTTTTTTTTGAGTTTTAGTAGAGATTTGGTTTCACCGTGTTAGCCAGGATGGTCTCCATCTCCTGACCTTCTGATTCACCCGCCTTGGCCTCCCAAAGTACTGGGATTATAGGTGTGAGCCACCATGCCCAGCCTCTTTGTCCACCTATAGATGTTTCATCTCTCTTTGGTCTTAACTTATTTACAGATTCTTTGAATCAACTGCTCTACAATAGATTTATAGGAAAGTGTGCTATTTTGTTAGTTTTATTCCTTGTTGTTAACACAGGTCCTATGGTCTTCCACATTCTACTACATCTTAATCAGAAGTGAAACTTTCCACCTTTGCTTATTGCCTGTGTTTCCCCAATAATCTAATTTGTTTTATCTCAATATTTTCTTTCCTTTCCTCCCACAAAGCAATCCATTTACAAAAGAACAATCAAAAGTCCTCTTCAAAATAGCATAAAACAGTTTTTTCCCCTTGTGAATAAAATGCATTATTTTCGCATGTGAATCATAAGGTAATCTTTCTCTGGAATTCTTCAACCAAATGCCTCTTTGTAATGACACTTTATTTAGTCATTAGTTTATCTCCCAAAGTAGCTCAGATCTGTAGGCAGTAGATTTAAATCTAGCTAATGGACTTTATGCTTCAATTGTTTGAAAGTTGATGTATTAGTCAACTTTGGGCTGCTATAATAAAATTTCATGGATTACGTGGCTTAAACACAGTTCTAGAAGCTAAAAGTCCACCATCAAGGTGCCAGCAAATTTGATTTCTGGTAAAAGCTCTCTTTCTGACTTGTAAATTGTCACTTTATTACTTTGTCCTCACATGGCGTTTCCTTTGTACTCATGCAGAGAGAGCTCTGGTGGTCCTGGCCTTTCTTCTTCTTCTAAGGGCACTAATGCTATTGAATTAGGGTCCCATTGTATGGCTTCATTTAACCTTAATAATTTCCATAAAGGCCCTGTCTCCTAATACAGTCACATTGGAGGTTGGCACTTTTACATATAAATTTTGAGGGGATACAATTCAGTCCATAACAGTTGGTACTTATATTATGTTCAAAATTTAAATGTATAATTTATTTTTATCTGTGTATTTTAAGGGACTTTTGCATGACTTATGGCTGCCCGGTCAACCAAGTACCTAAAGGTTTGGCCATGCTCCACTCCCTAAATTAGTCAGTTCTATATCATCCCACACAAAAAATGTCTGAATGCTTTTTCTCCAAACAATCTGAAGCAACAGGATGAGCACTCAAGCTATCCCATTACACTCACATGTAATTCATATGTAATTAAGTGAGGCAAGGCAGATCTTGTGATCTCTAGATGGTAGGGATGAATCAACTCATCCCTTTCTGCTACTGGTGTATGTGAAAGTTGCCTGGTGGTGTATGTGAAAGTTGCCTGGGATGACGAGAAACTCCAACCCTTAATACATCCCTTTACTGAGTCCCTCTACTTGCTTTCCACTGTGTCTCTGTAGATGGAAGGTGGTCTTCAGGCTTACTTGTACTTTGCTCACAGGTGGCGGTCATTGTGACAGACTCCCAGCATCTATTCTACCCTGTGATTAGTCTCAGCCAGTTATGATAATTTCATTTCTCTCTTTGATTGGGTGAGGAATGCTCATGTAACTCAACTGTGGCTTTTTGTAGATAAGGGGAAGTCTGCTGAGAAGCTTCTGAGAATTATGTAATCATTCCGAAGAGAAGGCTACAAGGACAAGTATATGGGGCCTTGACTGAATGTGAGGCCGGCAACCTTCCTTTTGCCAGCTTCATGATGAAGCTAACACTGAGGGTAGCAGAGGAGAATGATAAAGTGAGGGTTTTTTTCCTAATAAAATTTTGAACCACTCAGTTAATTAATCCTGTAGCCCACTTCACCCCCTGAATTTCTTATTATGTATGACATAATTTCAGAATTTCTGTTACTTGCAGTCAAGTGTTTCTGAAGCCAGGCAACATTTGTAGTGAATCTGTCATGTATACACAGAAGTTCATTAGAAAGATTTAAAAATCTGCCTCTAGCTTCACCTCTAGAACTAGAACATTATTCCTTTATCAGACTATGAGTCCTCCCTCAGCCACAAAGGATACAAGACCCCCAGCAGATGCTAGAAATCAGAGATAGTACTAAACCCTGAATATACTATGATTTTTCCTATACATACATAACTTTGGTCAAGTTTAATATATAAATTAGGCAAGTGTGAGTTTAACAACAATTAGTAAATAAATAGAACAATTATAACAATATACTATAATAAAAGTTATGCAAACGTAGTCGCTTTCTCTTAATATCTTATTGTATTGTACTCACCTGTTTTCAGATGTGTTTGACTGCAGGTAACTGAAACTGTGGAAAGTGAAACCACAGATAAAAGGGCCTACCTTATATCTTTCAAGGGCTTCCTGCTGCTCTTAAGATATTCTTTGTTTGTTTGTTTGTTTTGAGAAGGAGTCTTGTTCTGCTGCCCAGGCTGGAGTGCAGTGGCACGGTCTCAGCTCACTGCAACTTCCGCCTCCCAGGTTTAAGCAATTCTCCTGCATCAGCCTCCCAGGTAGCTGGGATTATAGGCTCCTACCACCACGCCCGGCTATTTTTTTTTCTTTTTTTTTTTTGTATTTTGAGTAGAGACGGGGTTTCCACATGTTGGTCAGGCTGGTCTCTAACTCCTGACCTTGTGATCCACCTGCCTCAACCTCCCAAGGCCATGGGGTTACAGGCAAGAGCCACCGCGCCTAGTCAAGATGTTCTTAATATGGCTTACAAAGCCTGGAATTATTTTGAAACTGTAATCCAATTTTTCATATGTGCTCAAGAGACACATCATTCCTCCAGTGCATCTGTCTACCTTTGTGTAAATTGTTCCTTTCCCTTTCTTGACTCCACTACCTAATTCATGTAGTTAGCTCTTCGTCATCTCTCTTTAACTCTCAGTTACAATACTGCTTTCTCAGTGAAAATTTTTCAGATTCCGCAGACTAGGTCAAGTTCCCCTACTATGCGTCTTCAGAGACTCTTGGATTTTTTCCTTTTCTTAATTTGTAATGATATATCTGCATAGTTGTTTGTATATATTTTTTTCAATAGCTTTGAAAGGTGAAGTTCCTGCAACTTTTGCTTAATACCACATCCTCGGTACCTAATATGCTTCTCCACAGGAAGAACTAATTAAATAATTATTTATTGAAGAAACTAATACACGGATGAGCTTTTTCTTATATAGCATAATTTAAAGCACGCTAGCATGCTGATAGTTCAACTTTGAATTAAGCCTGGTGTGCATTCATCCCTCTTTGAGTGGTAGCGAAGAGACAAGCACTTTACTCTGAGCTGTTACTCTGAGTGCAATAGGAGACAGAGGAATGTTTTGGGACAAGGGATGGCATGTTTTGACTGATCTTTTAAAATAATTATTGTTGCAATTGTGCAAATTATTGAGTGTAGATGGATAAGAGAATAGATGGATCAATTTAGAGACTATTCACATAATCCAGTCAAGAGATCATCTTGACAAATGACACCTTTGCCTGGAGTGTTATTACCGGAGGTGTGGAAAAGTGACGTGATACGGGATACATTTTGAAAGCAGAGCTCACAGGACTTGCTGACAGATACAAGACGTGTGTGTCAAAAGAAGGGTAAAGAATGATTCCAAGGTTTTTTTCCCTAACTAACTGGAAAAATGGGGTTGCTATTTACCGAGATGGACAATATTGTAGAAAAGGCAGGCTTTCGAGAGAAGAGCTGGATCCTAATTTTACACATGATACTTCTGAAATGATATTACCACTTCAAATGGAGAGGTCAAGTGAGATTGTTGAATATATTAGTCTGGACTACATGGCAGAGGACTTGGTGGAGTTAAGCACTTGTGAGTTGCTGGCAGATATGTGTTAATTAAGCCAGGAGACAGGATAAGATCTCCTGTTAGAAAAGAGGGAGAATGAGAACTGAGGCCTAGAAACCCTAACAGTAAGAAATTGGGTTCATGAGAAGGAACAGACAAAGCAGATTGTGAAGTGGCTTGTGGTGTGGAAGGAGAAACAAGAAAGTATGATGTCTCAAATTCTAAATGAAGGTGATTCAGAAAATGGGAATGATGACCTCAGCCAAATACTTCTGATAGGTCCAGTACGATTGACCGTTGGATTTAGCAAGGTGTAGGTCATTGGCAATGATGAATAAACAATTGTAGTAGAAATGTGAGCATAAAATTGCATTTGCAGGGATTTCAAGGAGCATTGGGAGGGAGGAATTCTGATCATTCATATAAAACACAGTTTTAAGAAGATTTTTGTAAAGAGGAGCAGGGAATTGTCATAGAGAAAAGGGGTGTCATGAGATGGGTTTTTAAAATAAGATGGTCAAAATTATAAGTCTTATGCTTATAAAAATCCAATAGAGATAAAATATGATGCTTCTACATAGAGGAGAATAATTAACAGGCAAAGAGGTACCTACAAAGAGTTGGTCTTGGGTAATATGCAATAAGCAAAAGAAGAATACACAGGCTCAGGCTTAGATAAATAGGTGCATGTGTGGTTGGGAGCCTGGTGGTTTTATTCTGGTGTCGGTTTTGACGTTGTTGTAGGAAACACAGTCATTAAGTGATAATGAGGAAGGGGCAATATAAACTGGTGAGTTGTAGGAGAGAGAAAACAATATGAAATTGTTAACTGAGAGAGTGGGAGAATGAATTATTTCAGCAAACAGATCAGTATTGTTGGGAATCTCTTAAAAGTCCTCTTGGGTTCACAATCAGAAATACATCAAAGAGCACTGTTGGTTGTTTCCTTTCAGGCACTTTCAGCTGGGAGAATGCAGGTGTAGAGCGGGTAAAATGTTAGATTTATCCAACAGCAAGTTTTCCCAGGTATGAAGACTTTAGAGATGAGTGCTGGCAGGTAGGTGCCGGCAAATGAATAGTTATAATAGTGGTCAGTAGAATACAAATTGAGTAGAGAAGAATGTGAGGATCTTTGTCGTTGGAAGAAAGAGACATGTATTCTGGGACGTGCAGCACCTGATCTCTACTGCAAAATCGACTATGGCTAACTTTGTATCCAATGTTATAATAGGATAGTAAAGTTTGGCAGGGGACTGACACCGATATATATGGTAAATCTAATTCAAAATATCCCCAAGTTATATAAAAAACCTAGTTCTATAATGCCTGACAACAATTGGGAAGAAAGTCTAAACATTCACTTATTTATTCAAAATTATAGCAGTATAAATATCAAGAACATTAAACTTGCCATTTGGAGAAACTGATACTTGGGAACAAGCATCTTCTTTTGCAAAGAACTACACTAAATTTGAGAATTCATAATCAATGTTGACTGAAAGGACTTTATGGATTTTTTTTCTGGAATAGTAGGGAAGATAACCGATATCTGGAGTACATGGTAGAAGGTGATACATGCTAATAGGGAGGTCCAAATGAAGTGATTGATAACTCAGAGGACTGAGAAATTACTTCAAAAGGAAAAATGGCATCAGTCAGCAAAAAAAGAGAAAATAATACGTGATATTAAATGTAACATTTTTAGGAACAATCTTACTTCAAGCTAATTAAATTTGGATTCAACTAAGTAACCTGGATATTGCAGCAGGTATAATAATTTGCTCTACTTATTATTGTTCTCAACTTCCTTCTAGTGTGGCTTCTTGGACTGAAGAGGCTAGAAAACTAAATTTTCCTCAGACTCATTTTCACTAAGTTTTTGAATATCATTAAAGTTCCACTAATCCAGAACACTCCCCATATTTGAAAAGGTAACTGTGCCAACATGGAGTGGGGGAAGCGGATCATGAAGTATCTGTCTTGCTCACATGGCTGCTAGCTGGGGACATGAATAGTTATAATTGGCTCAGGAGCTGGAAGCTGTCATGTTAGTGCTCTGATACAGCAGCTTCCATCTCACACCCCTAATGCTGGGAGGGGCAGAAACTCCCACGCTGTTCTAGATTTATACTGTTACCTTCAGAGTTGTTTCTAGATGGTCAACCTCTTTTCTCTCTCATCCTGCTTCTCAGTAATTTTGAAAGTTATTCAATATCAAGTAATAATTCTTTTTTTTTCTGTTCAAACTAGTTACAATGGAGTCTGTTCCCTGCAACAGAATGTCTGATAAAAAGAGAGAAATAACCTTATACAATTAGAAATTTGATCTAACAGATTATGAATAATCTTATTTCATGCTAATTCAATTTGGATTGGACTGAAGAACCTGGGCATGTAGCAGTAATAGTAATTTGCCCCACTCATGATTGTTCTCAACTTCCTCCTATGTTAGAAATACAGATTCCTGGGATATATTCTCTGACTGATGCAATAGGGACCAAGGAGTCTATCTGTAGCAAATGCCCCTATATGATTCTGATGTAGCTGATACCTAGAGCAGAGCCACTTGGTAACCCTTGATACAGAGAAATTACTCAAAGGTCCTAATGAAATTTGATATTAAAAATTGTCTGCATTATCCTCCGATGTGGTTTAAGTGAATTTGTGAGCAAGAAACAAATATGTATTGCCAATTTCCAACTCTCTAGCAATGTAAGTATAGTTGATTCTCAACTCATTGATAGCACAAGGGCCTATGCATTAACATATACACATACATACCCTAGATACCATTTAATATAACTTTTTGAGACAAAGTTAGCTTTCTGAGTTCAAAAGTCATGATGTAGGATAATCAGGACATATATTTCATTTTCATTTTGAAGGTGGAATTGAATGTATGGTACCTACCACTATGTGCTGAGCATACAGTTAACCAAAAAAAAAATTTTTTTTAGTTTTGTTTTGTCTTTTCACTTTGGAAACTTCATCCTTTTACTAAAAATAATATCTCAAAAAAATAGTCCAATGGTTTTCAATTTTTCTTTTTTGAATAGTCACAGTCGTTTTCCCCAAGTATTTTCCTTTAAGAGTAATGGTTAGGAATAGAAGTTTTTGAATTAAAAAATATTAATACACATAGAGTTGTCATTGAAATTCAAGGGAAAACCAAATATTCACCATAATGATCAAATGAATCAGACTTTTATTTTTGCCTACTTGCTCATATGTATTTCTGTAATACCTTTGATCACAACACTGATCACATTTTCTATTCTTTACTTAACTCTATATAATAAAAAATCCCACAATACCTAGCATGTACTGAGCATGTATGTTCTAAATAGTGATCTAAACACCTTAAATATGTTAAATAATTTTAATTTGCATTAGTCCCATGAAGGTGTTTCTATTACTGTCTTCACCTTTTTTTTTTTTGAGACGGAGTCTTGCTCTGTCGCCCAGGCTGGAGTGCAGTGGCATGATCTCGGCTCACTGTAAGCTCCACCTCCTGAGTTCACGCCATTCTCCTGCCTCAACCTCCAAAGTAGTTGGGACTACAGGCACCTGCCACCACGCCCAGCTAATTTTTTATATTTTTTAGTAGAGACGGGGTTTCACCGTGTTAGCCAGGATGGTCATGATCTCCTGACCTTGTGATCCACCCACCTTGGCCTCTCAAAGTGCTGAGATTACAGGCATGAGCCACCATGCCCAGCCCTACTGTCTTCATCTTACAAATGGGGAAACTGCATTTCAGAAATTCAATAAGAAACTTTTCTAAGAAAGAATACAGATAGATATGAGAGACCCTAATAGTATGTCTCATCTTTGTTGCTATATTTTAGAATTTTCTTTTAATATATAAGGCTTACATCCAGAAAATTGTTAAGGATGTATTACATAATGAGATTTTACCATCTTTATACTGAAGATGATTGATCTTATCAACTTTGGTTTCCTAGATGTATTCTGCTACAGAGAATATTTTGGTCAAATTAAGTTTCTTAATATTTTAAATATTGTATTAAAATAAATACTATAGATAATGGAGTAATAGATAAAAAACTATGAACCGGGGCAGAGCAAGATGGCCGAATAGGAACAGCTCCAGTCTCCAACTCCCAGCGCGAGCGAAACAGAAGACCGGTGATTTCTGCATTTTCAACTGAGGTACTGGGGTCATCTCACCGGGGAGTGCCGGACAATCGGTGCTGGTCAGCTGCTGCAGCTGGAGCAGTGAGAGCTGAAGCACGGCGAGGCATCGCCTCACCTGGGAAGTGCAAGGGGAAGGGAATCCCTTTTCCTAGCCAGGGGAACTGAGACACACAACACCTGGAAAATTGGGTAACTCCCACCCCAACACTGCACTTTAAGCAAACTGGCACACCAGAAGAATATATCCCACACCTGGCCGGGAGGGTCCCACGCCCACGGAGGCTCCCTCATTGCTAACACAGCAGTCTGCGGCGATCTAACCGCAAGACAGCAGCGAGGCTGGGGGAGGGGCGCCCACCATTGCTGAGGCTTAAGTAAGTAAACAAAGCCG
>NW_016804139.1:5796391-5813961 GCF_001698545.2 Rhinopithecus bieti
AAAACCAAACACCGCATGTTCTCACTCATAGGTGGGAACTGAACAATGAGATCACTTGGACTCGGGAAGGGGAACATCACACACTGGGGCCTATCATGGGGAGGGGGGAGGAGGGAGGGATTGCATTGGGGAGTTATACATGATATAAATGATGAATTGATGGGTGCTGACGAGTTGATGGGTGCAGCACACCAACATGGCACAAGTATACATATGTAACAAACCTGCACGTTATGCACATTTACCCTAGAACTTGAAGTATAATAAAAATAAATAAATAAATAAATAAATAAATAAATAAATAGAATGCAAAGAAAAAAAAAAAACTATGAATCTTTTAGAAATCTTGCTCAGTCTTCCCAAAACCCATTATATGTGCACAACCAGATTATAAATATATGATTTTAACCATTTATCTAATTTTTTACGAGACTAATAATTAAACTTACAAAAGTTCAGATTTATATAACGAAATTGGTACTTTGTTGTAATTTTAATTTATGTTGTAATTTGTGGTGCAGTTAATCTTTTTCACCTTTCGAGAGTCAATAAATGTTTTATGTTTGTCTACCAGCTGCATTTTACCATACAGGGAAGTAGCATCATATACATAGTAGAAGAGGGTCTTTAAGTTGATACGGCTTACTACAGTTCCCTGGTCTTAGTCCTATTACTTAATTCCATTAAACACATTTTTTTTTCCTCAACTGTAACTAGGGGAAGATTATAATTTTGTAGAGTTATTTTCAAGATTCAAGAGAATGTATATATATCCCCTAAGTATTGCTACATAGAGAATATATTAAAACAGTAGTTGTGATTATTGGTATTTAAGTTATTATTAAATATTTGTTCACAATCTCTATTCACTAGAGTTTTGCAATTTGTATAGTTTTATGAATAAAGGTATTGAATCTTTATCATAGTAGGTGAAAGAAAAAAGAAGCTCTCTTTTGAATTTGTTTTGAACTAACAGTAGAAAAGGTAGCAATAATCAGAATTTATTCCTGCTGCTTGCAACCAGAGAGTTAGTTGCATATAAACAAAACACCATTTCCTTACAAGTATATGGTAATTAAAAATTATATCACATTAGAGCTTTTATAATAAAAATAATAAAATATTTTTCTGATTTTATGTTTAAAAATGTAAAGTTGATTAAAAATAAGAACACTTATACACAGTAAAACAAGAAAATTATACCAGATAATTTTTTGAAGTTTTTGAAAATTAAGAAACAAAAATTTGTCTTTTGCATAAATTTCTGAATAAAATAAAGCTGATGGTTGAGATTTCAAGGAACTAAAATATTAAATTAGTAACTTCATAGGGAACTTCATAGAGTGAAACTGAGTATATAAAATCACTCATATGTGGTGATCCGGTCATCTCATATAACAGTTTTGTCTATCACGGGAGAACAAAACCCCAACAATTTCAAAATTATAATTATTTTCATTATCATAACAGAATTTCAATGAACAGATTTTCTTTCTTTTTATCCACCCAAATGTATGAAAACTGTATGCATATAAACATGCTGATTCTATCCTTAGCAAACTTACAATATTCATGAGTCTAAAATCTCTCCTCTTCATGTTTAGTCCAATAATGCCTCTTGTTCTCTCAAAGAAAGCGTCATATCCCCCAGATGTAAACATTTCTTTAAGAGCCAATGCCATATGCTGACAGATGGCATCCCATCTGTGGTTCAGTTATTAAAAATAAATTTCTTGGCCATGTTCAATAAATGTAAGATATTCCTATCTATTTTTTTCCAGAAACATTTAGTTTTCAACTATGGGTTTAGCAAACCAAACCATAAAGCTCAATTCTATATAATAACTTGTGTAGCAAAATAAGCTTTATGTCAGGCTAAAATAATATATTTAGGATAAGATGTTCAGAAGAGAAAAAAATAGAAAAGAAAATGTAAATTTACTTCTCCAAGTAATATACTGTTGATTTGGCTCAGCTAGAACAATTAGTTAGGAAATGACAAAAAAAAAAAAAAAAAAAAAAAAAATTGGACTCAGTGCTAGGAGTTAAGCAATGGTGGATGGGAACATAGAATCCAAAACACTTAAAATATTGTACTCACTGCTCAAACTCCAAAGTGCTTGTCAGTAGTTCTTTTTCTGCTACGTCGTCAAACCTTCAAATCACGATTTCTTCATATATTCAGTGTCAAACAAGACTTTGAAGAGAACATGAGAAATATCAGTAATAACTCTCTACTCAGCATTAAAAAAGCGACATAGGTTTGTTGAAAGGATGGAAGAAAATCAGTGCATGTCACTGACAGCATTTAATGAGGTAGGTTCCACATGCAGAACCTTGGCAACTGGTGATTTCAGAAGAAGGTCTCCTGGCCTTGCAACTGAGTAAAAAAGAGAATAATGTATGAAGGCTTTTTAAAAATTCAAGAGATGTGTGTGAAAGTGATATAGCTGCCCAAATATCACATTGAATTATAATCCTCAATGTTGGAGTCTGGGAGGTGACTGGATCATGGAGGTGTTTCTTATGAATGATTTAGCACCATCCCGTTGGTGCTGTTCTCCTGATAGTGAGTGAGTTCTGGCAAGATCTGATTGTTTAAAAGTATGTAGCACCTTGCCCCGCTCACTCTCTCTCTTGTTGCTACTCCAGTCATGTGAAGTGTATGCTCCCCCTTTGCCTTCTGCCATGATTGTAAGTTTCCTAAGGTCTCACAGAAACCAAGCAGATGCCAGCATCATTCTTCCTGCACAGTCTGCAGAGCTGTGAGCCCATTAAACCTCTTTTCTTTATAAATTACTCAGTCTCAGGTATTTCTTAATCACAATATAATAATGGACTAATAAAACATGCTTTCAATAACCATATCCATGGTTTTCCTTTTCCCTAGCATCTTGGTCCATGTAACTGAAAGTATAAATGCTTCCATCCTTCCCTTTCCTGATCTTTCTTTCTTTTCATCTATTTTACTTCTGTACTGTCTCCCTTCCCTTCTGAAAATAGTTACAGATGGTCAGTCATGAGGCTAGGTAATGAGTGGTCAAGAAAGGCTTAGCCTTTACTCATGGATTTTGTAGTTTACTGGTGAACACAGGCAAGTGAACAGATAAGTAAAATAGCATCGAAGTACCAAAGTTGCAGAGGTATCTTGGGGAGATGGGCAGGGAAAGTGGAGAACAGTTTCTGGAGAGCAATATCCAAATTGCAAGTGATTCTCTATCCACCCCTTCGCTTCTCAAACACTCTTCTTACGTAAATGATAACTATGAGCTTTTCAGTTAGTATGTTGTAGTTGTTATTAAGCTTTAATTAAAGAGAGACTTTCTTCTTTTTCTTCCTACAATCTAGGTTTTGCCTTACAACATGACTATAAACTGAATGAAAGTAAGAAACTCTTTCCTTCTGTCTTGGTCTCTGTATCGTATAGGGATACAGTGGTTTACATGGATAAGCATTATTGCGGAAGACAAGGAGGTAGGTAAATGAGCACATTCGAATAATTGACACCTACCATCTTAAATACTGTCCAACCAGTAGGCATATAAGAACAATCACTACCCCTCCAACTTTGATTGTATATCTTGTCCTAACTTTGTACAATTCCTTTTTATATTCACAAACCTAAATTTATCTGTTTCATTAGGAAAGGAAAACTGTGCTACAGGCTGGACTCTAACAGCTCTCTTACTCCTGTAAAAGCTTGAGAATTTTTGTATATGTATTTGTTCATATTCTAACAGGGAACACAAGAACTCTGAATCAAAGAACAGGGCAATTTTTACTCTCTGCATCTGGTTCCCAGGCCTCATTCCCCACAAAGTAAAAGTCAGATGTTCATCTGTATATGTAGTGGGGTGCAATACATGAGAGGAGCCTTAACATCATGAGATCAGAGCTTATATGAGAAGGCTGGCACTTTTGCAAATCCTCTCCCTACAGAGGTGTTAGCTGGAATTGAAGCAAATCCTCTTTGGGGAAAGAGAGGAAAAGGTCTCCACCTTAGAATGTAAGTAAATGGCTCTAGGCACGATAAAGTCTCTAAATCTCTCTGGAGCATACACTACCTTTAACCTCCAAGGCATGCTTGCCATGCAATCATTGTTTAACAAACATTGGCGGTCTTTTTTTCTTTAGAAATCTCACAGCATGCAGAAACCTGAAAATATTCCTTGAAAATTGCCTCCCAACAGGAATTAGAAAGAGATTTAATTAACACCAATATAATGGTGGGCAATGGTAAATTTAAAACTAAAACCTACTCTTACAACTACTTACTCCATGATCTCTATGCTACATCACACGTGTATACTCTTTCCTTAGAGGAGACATGGAGAGTCAATGACTGATGAAGCTGAGAGTTTGGAATAGTATTTCTATCATTCCTACCAATTTGGATCTGATATTCAGAAAGCTAGAAGCTAGGTCAATGTAGAAAAGAAAGGAAAGTGATTGATTGCAGCTGGAGCAGTACTTTTAAAAATGGTGAAGAGAGATGCATATATTTAAGTATATGTCTATAGGATAAAGCAAGAGGTAATACTCCCCAACACAGTAATGACTAGGATTAAGTTTATACTCCAAACACATAAGGTGAATATACAATGGAAAATGATATACCAATCTCCCTTCTGAATCCAATAAAATGATTCCTAAACTTAGGCAAGTGCGATAGGCAGAATTTTAAGCTGGCCCCCCAAGATTCTCACCTTATTTTATTCCCTCCCCTTGAATATGAGTCCATCCTGTGAGTCTGATGGGATATCTTTCCTATGCTTATGTAACACTATAAGGCCATGAGGCAGTATTTTGCAGATGTAACTAATGTACCTAATCAGTTGCCTTTGAGTTAATAGAAAGTCACACCGTCCTGTGAACTTAATCTTATCAGATGAGGTCTTAAAGGAATGTCCTGCCGGCCTGGAGTAACTAAACCTCTAAGGGGTGAAAGTGCTTCCAAGGCTACAACCAGGAATACAATGGGATATCAGTCTTCTAACTACACATAAATGAATCTCACTAACAACCAGTGAGCTGGGCAGAGGCGCAGGCCTCAGCTGAGATCACAGCCCTTACCAATACCTTGATTTCAACCTGGTCAGACCCTGAGCAAGTACCCAGCTAACCTGTACCTGGACTGCTGATTAATGAAAACTGTGAGATAATAACTTTGTGTTCTCTCAAACCACTCTGCTTGAAGTAATTTGTTATAATAAAGTAATTTCGCAGATTTGGTGGAGACAAGAACAATATACAAAGATCTCTTGCAATTCTACGAACAAGCAATAACACACCATTTGTAATAGTATCCAAACTATAATAAAACACAAAAGACCTAAATAAATGAAGAGTTAGGTCATTTTCTTAGAAGGAAGATCTCAATATTATAAACATGGCAAGTATCCACTAATTAATCTATGCATGCATTTCAGTTTCAATCAAAATCTCAAAAATGTGTCTCATGAAATCTGAAAAGCTGATTATAAAATTCAAATATGAAAGTAAGAGACTAAAAATAGATGAATCCTTAAGGAGGAGAAAGAGGAAAGAGGCTATGGCTCACCAGGTTTCAACTTGTTAAAACTAAATAATGAAAGCAAGTTGTTATTTGTGCAAATATAGAAAAGTACAGCAAATAAGCAAACTGGAGTTTTGAAAACTTCAATATGTTTGAGAACTTGCTACATTAATTTCTAATAACATTCCAAGTCATGTCAGAGGGGATGGGGATTCATAAATAGTGCATAAACAATGGACTATTTAACTAGAAAGTTAGACCAAAGTTAGACTCCTGGGTACACGTGTCTTAAGATTTTTTCGACATTAAATGCTGGATGTGAAATTGATCTTCTTTAGTAAGGGATGGAGAGCTTCAGCATTACTAGGTTTAAAAAAGTTATTGTACCAGCTTACATTTGTATCAGAAAATATTGAAAGCTTCTGCATGTGCCTATACCCTGAATACATTTGAAATTATCAGACATTTCATAATTTCATATCACTCCAGATATACAAACATATTTCATCTGTATTAAAGAGAATGTGAAAAGCAAAATTGTAAAACTCTTGAAAGATGATGCAGAGGCTTTGTGTATTGCTGTATTAGGATAAGAAATTATTTTAAGGAAAATAATGATAATTTATACAGAAATAGGTTAATATTTTGATTACATGAAACCATAAATAGTCATAAACTGCTAGGCAGCTAACATATCCTGAAACTTAAAAGTCACAGACTGGAAAAGAGGCTTGTTATATGCATAGACAAGTTTAGTAATCACAGTGTATAAATAATTTTGCAAATGAATAAGAGAAACTCCCTCCCAAAAAAAAGCAACAAGTAATATATAAAGAAAGAAACAGAAATAGGCAATACACAATTTTGAATGTAGATGGATGCTCAATCACACTTATAAAAAGGTCACAAATTCAATTAAAAATTAAAATTTGTACCCAGATGATGTTTAAATTAATGTCTGATAATTTCAAATGTATTCAGGGTGTAGGCACATGCAGAAGCTTTCAATATTTTCTGATACAAATGTAAGCTGGTACAACCACTTTTTTAAACCTAGTAATGCTGAAGCTGTCCTTCCCTTACTAAAGCAGACCAATTTCACGTCCAGCATTTAATGTCGAGAAAATCTTAAGACACATGTACCCAAGAGACTATTCATTGTAATATTACTTTTGAAAACAGGGTCACAATCACTCAGTGAAAGGATACATCTCAAAACCATAGGTGTGAAAATAAGTCACTGAAGATACCTATGTACAAAATAATGCATAATTGAATTATGAAAGAATAAATATGTGACAACGTAAGTGGAAAACTTGCATAATTATCTATGGGGGTACTGCACACCAATTTTAAAATAATATTCACCTCTGTGGAGAAATGGGGTCTCAGGATGAGTGGAGTCTCAGCTTTATCTGTGACACTTTGTTTCTTGAGAGATGTGTGGAGTAGAGGAGGGAAGTGATGAGGGGAGTGAAGAGGAAGAGAGAGGAAGACAGAGAAGAAAGGAAGGAGTGAAGAGGAAGAGAGAGGAAGACAGAGAAGAAAGAACAAGATTAAAGCTTTTAGTGCATAAGCAAGTGCCATTATTGTTTCATTAATGTTTTGTAAATATAGAAAATTATGATTAAAAAATCTTTTTTTTTTTTTAAGTGAGTTTAAAGGGGACAGAGAAGCAGGAAAGCCAGATTAGCAGGGATAATTTTTTTCCTTGGGAATGTTAAGAGTAATTAGTGAAGACAAATGGCCTAGATTAGTGGCTTTCAACATTTTTGGCCATAATCCATAGGGAAAAAATGCATTTTACCTCTAGACTCAGTATTTGCAAAGATTTTACAAAACACTACTTAACCCTGAGTGTGCTAGATGTCCTGGTTCTTCTTTTGTTTCAATTTGCTTTGTTTTGTTTTCCAGTCTGTTAGATTATGCTGTGCTGTCTACACTATGCTGTCATTTTTCCTTTTCTATTTTATTTTTTTCCTTTCATTTTAGTTGACATGTGATGACTGTACATATTTATAAGGTCCAGTGATGTTTGAATACAGGTATACAATGTATAATGATCAAATCAGGGTAATCAGGATGTCCATTGCCTTAAATATTTATCATTTCTTTGTATTGGGAATGTAAAATGCCAATCCTGACCAATTATATTGACCAGTTCTATTACCTTTGAGACTTACTAGTGCATCACGACTCATAGTTAGAAACATATTGACCTAGTGCCAAGAAATAGACAATTGCATTAGATCTGCAATTTAATACTGACTTTGACATTGTCTGTAAAATCTAACATAACTCGCTTGACTGTGTTGCCTCAGTTCCATCTTATGAGAAATGGAAATGACAATGGCATGAGGCTCATTCATTCATTATTTACTGAGCATCTATCAAGTGCCAAATCCTTATTAAATACTGAGGGGATCAAGATAGTTGATGTTATTGAAAATGCTTTTCATTGGTGAAAGGACCACACTGTTTTCATTGTTTTACAAAATGACAAAATAGAGAATCAACAAAATATAGACGGCAAAATGCAGAATCAATTCAATTGAACCAAAGAATTTTTTTTTTTTTTACAAGACCTGGACGTCTCAAATATAGTCCTCTGGAAAATGTAAAACATATGGACATGGGATATAAAATGTTTTATAGGAAAACTTTCCATGTTATGTAGTAAACACAAATTGTACGCTTTGACTCTCTGGTGAATAAAAATGTGGCAATACTTTCAATCATCAAATTAAATCTTACTCCTGGCTCTCCCTTCCTGGAAGGGGGTATGATCCTTTATGGGGGCTGGCTTCTTTATCTCTTCCATTCCCTCCCTCAGTCACACTTATAGGGTGCTTGTGGTGTTTAGTAAACAAGAGAAGGGGCTGCAGTCTTCATTTGTTGTGTTTGCTGCTGGGGTGGCCCATGGTCCATTCCACCACCTTCTTCCATTGACCCAAGTGGGGCAAGGAGACTGTTTTTTGGTGCTCCCATTTGCAAGCCCATGGACCCCATGAACCTCCATGTCTACACTCCAGACTCTCAGACACCTTAGGCTGAGATGGATCTGCACCATCTCACCCACAATCAACACTCATCACCATAGAAACAAACACTCTCTAAAGCAAACATCTGCTTTCCCCCTCGGTCTGCCTTGGAGATGCCCATTAGCTCCTGCCCACCCAGCTTTTCTGCTCTCCCAGCCCCAGGACCTCATCCTACCTCCTCAACCCTAGAAAAATTCAGTTCTTCTTGAAAATTCAAACCTCTTAAAGGTGAGCTGAGGAGAAATGACTCCTGCACCATATTAGTTCCTGAGTATATTGTGAGGATGGCAAATGGAAAAGCATGATTATTCCAGATTATTCCATGGCTGCAAAGCATAATACAAATTAATAGCTCACTGTATTTTTCTGAAATTTCACTCATGTGACAGTGTTTGTTATGTAGGCATAAATAACTATAGAAGATAATGTTTATATAGTTACACTTGATGATAATTTTTTTCCTTTTAAAAATGCTTTATTTTACCACATCTAATTATACATTCTTTTAACAAAAAGCAGGAACTCAAGATTCACATAGTATTAATTGATATATTTATCAGTTCCTCAGATTGTTGTATTCAAGTATCTTATTAGAAGTGAATTCTCTCATTTTCCTTTATATATTTTGAGAATATTAAGTTGGTAAATATCAAAATATCGATAATTTTCTTTTTCTTTTCTTTTTTTTTTTTTTTTTTTTTTGAGACAGAGTCTCACTCTGTCACCCAGGCTGGAGTGCAGTGGCACAATCTTGGCTCACTGCAACCTCTGCCTCCGGGGTTCGAGCAATTCTCCTATCTCAGCCTCCCAAGTAGCTGGGACTACA
Organism: Rhinopithecus bieti; assembly: GCF_001698545.2. NCBI lineage: Eukaryota > Metazoa > Chordata > Mammalia > Primates > Cercopithecidae > Rhinopithecus > Rhinopithecus bieti. The sequence continues at coordinate 5,805,774 of NW_016804139.1, forward strand.
GGTGTCCACCACCATGCCTGGCTAATTTTTGTATTTATAGTTGAGACAGGGTTTTCACCATGTTGGCCAGGTTGGTCTTAAACTCCTGACCTCAGGTGATCCACCCACCTCAGCCTCCCAAAGGGTTGGAATTAGAGGTGTGAGCCACTGTTTTTTTTTGTTGTTGTTGTTGTTGTTTGTTTGTTTTGTTTGTTTTTTGAAACAGAGTCTCACTCTGTCACCCAGGTTAGAGTGCAATGCAACCCCCACCTTCTGGGTTCAAGCAATACCTCAGCCTCCTGAGTAGCTGGGACTACAGCCATGTGCCACCAAGACTAGCTAATTTTTGTATTTTTTGTAGAGATGGAGTTTCACCATGTTGGCCAAGCTTGTCTCAAACTCTTGACCCCAAGTGATCTACCTGCCTTGGCCTCCCGAAGTGCTGGGATTACAGGTGTAAGCCATCACACCTGACCAATATCAATAATTTTAATATTTTCCTTGTGATGATACATTTTATCCTGATTCAGAGACTCTCTATATCTACAGTAATGTGCTTTGACCATTTTATCTATGAACTACCTCTAGGTATCTTAGCTGTCTTTTGGTTAGCATTTGCTTGACATATTTTTTGCAGTCTTTGACTCTTCTATGTGCTTTTCCAGGCCCTTGTGTTTTAAGCCTGTGACTTGTAAATAACAACAAATTTCAAACTCCAATTCAACAGCCTCTGCCACTATTAAAAGGAGTCTATTAACTTTTATTCTAATTACTGATTTATTTCTGTAATTATAATTATGCTTTCTAATTACTTTTATAATTTAATGCTTTTCCATCCTCATTTTTTACTTCTATGACTGCTTGAAGTTTGATTTTTTTAAAGTTAGTGTTTTTTCTCCAATAATTTGGACCTTTTAACCATTTTAAAATTATCCTAATTATAATACATTCACATCATAAAATATTGGGTTACTTAATATCTCTAGCCTCTCCTGAAAACATAAAAAACATTAAATTCATTAATTATGATAAACTTACTCTTAATGTTCTCAATGTTTAGTTCCATTTAAAACATTTTCTTCTAAAGCATTTATATTTTATTACAATCTCAAGTGGCGAATATACATTTAGATTTACTCACATGTATAGATATTTAGTTTTACACATTTTTTTCTACAAGTAGCTTTTCTTTTGTTTTTTCAGGTTTATTTTCTCTTATTTTGAAGTACAGTCTTGTCAAAGCATTATTCAAAAATAAAAAAATCATAGAAAATAGTGTGTGACAAAGTTTTATTTAGCAGCAAAATAACACAACTGGTTCAAAAGACAATTTCAGAAAATGGGATATAAAGTCAGTGAGGACCAAGGAATGCTAAATTAAAAATGCTGTGAGAGTGAGGGAAGGGGTAGAAATAATAATAATAATAAAACACCCAGAATGCTGTTAGTTACAAAGCCATTTAATATTCTACAGGACAATAAAACCATAACTCTCATGATATCTTCTCTACTGAGCAAAACCAAAATATCATCACACCTTCACAGTTTTACTGCAGAATGTCTAAACCCTAATCATTTTTGCAAACGGTCTTACATTCTCCTGGAGAATCAGCTGACCCACAGGTAAGCTTGTTGGAAAACTGCCTTGCTTCCCTGACATTTATCTTTGCTTTATTTCCAAGTTTTGCATAATTTTTATTAACATTCAAAGTCTTTTATGTGAAGCTGTGATGGTTAATTCTCAGGGCATTTTTGTGTGTATGAGCGTGAATGGGGCTTCTGAATATGTCTCTCTTTACCATATTTCTGAATAGCTTAACAAGACATGACATTCTAGATTAACAGTTCTGTTCCCTCAGCCTTTGGAACACATTCTGCTGCTCTTAATGATCCACTGCTTCTCTGCTTGTTACTGCTCTTTAGTAATTTGTTGTCTGGTATTCTGGCTGCTTTTAAGTTCTCATTGTCTTTGGTGTTCAGCAGTTTCAATAGAGTGTTTCCAGGTGTTAATTTCAGTTTTTCTCACTTGGAATTGGTTTGACTTTCTGCACTTGATCATTCAAGTATTTTAGAAAAGATACTGTAAAATTCTAAACCTATGATTTTCCAATATAGCACTCCCTCCTAGTTCCATCCTTTCTTTCATCGTCTGAAATTCTGAATAGATCTATTTTAATCAGTCTTTTCCTACTGGGACTTAGCCTTTGTCTTATTTTTTTAATTTGCCCGTCTATGATGTATTAAAGTTATTTAATTAAATCTGTCTCCTAGCTTAACAATCCCTCTCCAGCCATGTACAATCTGCTACTTTATCGATTCAATTAAAAAAAAAATTCAGTGTTACCGCTTTTCATGTCTCCAAGTCCTCTTGGCTCTTTTAAAATATGTATTGGGATTTTTAAATTTTCCTTTATTATTTTTTAATTTCATTTAACAGTTTAAGGAAAACCATTTTACATATTTTTGGGATAAACTTAGTCACTGGAATTCTTAGAATTCCTATTAAGTCATTTTTTCTGGGGACTCTTCATGGTGGTTTATTTCTTCATGAACTCTGTTCATCTTGTCTTGGTGCCATTAACCTGGGACCACTTTAAATTACTTACTTATCTTAGAGATTTTAAAATTATCCTGATAATATGTAGTAACAATTTAGCATCTTGTGATTTGGAATTCCTAGAGAAGATGGTTTTCCTAACCCAATCCAGTGCCCAGGCTGAGACAAATGTATATCCTTACCATGCTGTCTTGAGGTGATTTTATTTTTTCTAGACAACCGTTTCTCTGTCTGTAGAGTCCTATTCCTTGCGTGATGTAGAGGGATTTCAAGTTCAACTCTTCACCTTGCTTAATTCTGAAACCTCCCATGTCTCTAAAACCTAAGAACAACATTCATAAATGTCTACAGAAAACTCTTATCCATGAAGCCTGTGCACCACTTTTTAGCAGCTCTCTCTCTTTGAGCTAAGAGCTCACTGCTTGTTAGAAGCTCTCTCTGTTTGAGCTAAGAGTTTCCTTTGCTTTACAGTAAACTTAGCTAGAGATTTAAAATGAAATTTGTTTTATACGTGTCTGATGCTTCTAGACGTTTTTGTTTAGGTGGAGGACTTTTAGAATATATTTCCAACAATATAAGACATAGGCACCCATTCTCAGGGTTTTTTTTTTCTTTTGGGAAATATAACATGCGCAAATAAGGAACTAAACCAAGAGGAAGTCGAGATTCCTAAAAAAACAAACACAAAAACCAGTGGGGAACAGAGACAAGGGGAAACTCTTGGATGACAGGAATACAGCAGTTGTAGGGCAATCAGACTGAACTGGAGCAGCAGAGTGGGGGCTCTGAAAAGTGTGATGTACAAAATTAAACAAACAAACAAACAAACACGCAAATAATGAGAATAACAGATTACTTGATATGGTCAATCATGTGAAAAAATAGCTTTCAGAGGAATTTTACTTGTGTTTTAAACAATTTTACTTGCTGAATTAAAAAATATAAATATATAATATGAAGAAAGCAATCATCATCTCTGTATCAGTCAGGGTTCTCCAGAGAGATAGAACTAATGGAATACACACACACACACACACACGTACATACACACATACACACATATATATGTATATGTTACATAATGTGTGTGTGTGTGTATACACATGAGTTTATTAATGAGTAACTCACGTGATCACGAGGTCCCACAATAGGCCATCTGCAGGCTGAGGAGCAAGGAGAGCCAGTCTGAGTTCCAAAACTGAAAACGTTGGAATCCGATGATCAAGGGCAGGAAGCATCCAGCAGAGGAGAAAGATGTAGGCTGAGAGGCTAGGCCACATTCACATTTTTCTGCCTGTTTTATATTCTAGCAGTGCTGGCAGCTGATTAGATTGTGCCCACCCAGATTAAGGGTGAGTCTGCCTTTCCCAGTCCACTGACTCAAATGTTAATCTCCTTTGGCAACACCCTCACACCCACCCCCAGGATCAATACTTTGTATCCTTCAAGCCAATCAAGTTGACATTCAGTATTAACCATCACAATCTCCAACAAAATAATAAGATGGACATAAAAGGAAAGATGATCACAGTATATTAGAGTCAGGTATAATTGATACTCATCTAGGCAACAATGTGGATACTAATATTGATTTGACCAGAAGTTATGATACATTTATATAATATATTTACATTAGAGGGATAAAGAAGATGGCTGTGAGGTGTCAGTGTGGAGCGAAGGAAAAGCAATGATAGGTAAATACTAAAACCATAATTTCCTCAATAAGAATTGAGTAGAAATGTTCTAAAATGAATCAATTATAAAATAACCTGATATACATATCATTTAGAGAACATAGAGTTGATTGGGATGCAGGATGTGTAAGTGGAGAAGAATGTCTAAGGTAACTTAGATGGACAAGTTACTAAATGAATGAGACTTTATTCTTTCTTAGAAATCATAAAAAACCAATAATCTCTACTAAAGATAATTTTGATAATGTTTACAACCAAAAATTAATAATATATTGATTTGCAGAGTAAGTACGCATTCTGAAGAGGACAGGATGAAGAAGAACACAAGAGATGCAAGTTGCGTTTAATGGTCTACAAATTAGCAGGGACCAATATGACCTTATGGGGTTACTGCTGTGGGGATGCACTCACAAGGAAGCCTTACTCTGGAGGTGAAGCAGAAGGGAACATCCTGGTCAACCAAATGTGGACTGACATAGAGGTACGGGAGGCCAACCTGGCAGCCCTAGTTCCAATGCTTACTGTGTTGAGAGCATACACAAATGACAAGCATTTCTAAGCCTCATTTGTCTCATCTGGAGAAGGAACTAGCGTGAATAAATAACAAATGAGTATGAATGCCATTATGAAAATGATATAAAATTTGTATATGAAAAAATGACTTACAATTGCTGGAGATCACTACAAAATGCTAGCTTTTCCAGGCTATTACACAACGACTAAATGCGATTTTAACATTTTACCATTTTACTCTGAAATGAGATTCCAACATGCTAAACTCTAATTTTGTAATTGTATTAATCTGTTTTCACACTGCTATAAAGAAATACCCAAGACTGGGTAATTTACAAAGGAAAAGGGTTTAATTGACTTACAGCTTCGCATGGCTGGGGAGGCCTCAGGAAGCTTACAATCATGGTGGAACGGGAAGCAAATATATCCATCTTCACAAGGCGGCAGGAGAGAGAGGATTGGTAAAGGAAGAACTTGCCAAACACGTATAAAACCATTAGATCTCATGAAAACTTACTCACTATCACAAGAGAAGCGTGGGGGAAACTGTCCTTATGATCTAATCACCTCCCACCAGGTTCCTCCCTCAACACATGAGGATTGCCATTCAAGATGAGATTTGGGTGGGGACACAAAACCTAACCATATTAGTAATAGAGGAAGACAGTCAGAAGATTTCAATAAGAAATTATGTCATTAGGAGAAAAAATACCTCAGGGACTAAAGTTTAAATATTGACAGAGTTGTGTTGTTTTCTTCTTAATTTTAGAAAATGTTACTATATATATTTCCTACTCTAGTAGGAAAGAAGTGGTGGTGGAAAATTAGATTTGTGTTGGTTCTTGAAGAGTAGTTTTGAATCCTAGGAACTATGTCAGTTAGTCTGTTTGATATGCTTGCATTAAAATGAAATAGAGTACTGGCTGACCTTTGCAGTCTGGAAGTATTTAAGTGTTTGGTAACCAATTTATTAATTCTTCTCACATCTGCTCCTAATGTGATTATGTGTAGATTATTTTTATGGCTTTGCTGAAAAGACATTAGGTGCTTGCTTGCTTTCCTGCAGCAGAAATTAAAGTTGGGCTTCTATTTCTTACTCTCATGGATGCTTTGGTCTTAAGAACTCACAGTTTGATTATTTTCACAAAGTTCTATTATTCTAGTAGATATTCCGTACTCTGTGCAGGCATTCCCTGTGGAATCTATAGTTCCACTCCAGGTAGAGAGATTTTGCTCTAGAAGAACAGAGACATAGTTAGAACCTGGAGGCTGAAAGTTTCCTTTTGCTTTTTTACTTAATAAATATCTTGTCATCAGTTAGGTCTGAGATGGTGTGGACTGACTGAAATCAGCCTTTCAGTTTAAGTTAATGCTACTTTTGAGTCTGGAAATAGAGCAGTGGTTTAGGAAGTTTTTCCTTTTTCCTTCTCAGTATCTACTTACATTTTTTAATCAAGAACTTTCTCTTAAGATTAAAAAATCTAAACATTTAAAGGAAATTCTCATAGGCTTAGGAAACAATGAAAATATAGTAATATCAGATGACTTCTCCCACTGAGAACAGCCACATGGCTGACTTCCCATAGTTGCCTAAACCCATTTGTTGGTGTTTTCAGGTCCTCACTGATGCAGTGCCTTTTAATAAATAAATAAATAAATACATAAATAAATAAATAACTTTTCTTTTAAAAGTTACTGAGAATAAAAATTACAGAACAAGGTTATAGGCACTTAACATTGCTTATCAAGTGCTTTCTTTGTAAGCATGGTTCATGGCATTGGAAGCTCTAACTTTGGAGATGATGCTGTCCGTGACAAAACTGACAACTACAAAAAAGTGATGGTCGAAAGAAAACAGTCCAAATTTACAGATGCTTTAAACTTCCTTTGGCCTTTGTATCAACTTTTATGTTAAAAATAAATAAAATATAAAATGGATCATATTCTCATGTGACTCCTGGGCAATTTGCCCACTGTGTCACCCGTCTTGGGATTCCAGCCAAGGGGGTAGTTCTAATTATCTCTATTTTTCATTTCCTGGTAAGGAAAAGTTTTCCTAATTATTTAATAACTCTGATTCCATCTGAAATAAATTTCAGCATGTTCAATTTTGCCATCAGTGAAAGCCACGTTTTAATTTCATTTTCATCGTCACTATTCAGGAGGCTGTTGAAACCAGTGAATATCATTGTGCGTGGAAACTTAAGGAATATGGTTGGAATGAAAGGATTATATTGGCTTCTGATTTTCATTACATCCTTATTTAAAAATATATTATACACTCTACATGTGTGAAGGTAGATAACACAAGAGTCCTTTTATTACTGCACCTTCACTGCTTAACCATTTGTCTGGTACATAGTACCTGCTCATTAAATAATTTAATTTACTGTAATTTATTCATTACTTACTGAATCAGTGAATATATCTGAATCTGCATGTGTCTAAATACATAAAACGTCGCAGAAGACAGATTTCTTTTGCTTCATGATGGTGGTAAAAATGCTTTAGTCTGTACCAGAATAAAATTACATTAAAAAAGTACAAGCTCTTACCTGACCTTATCTATCCCAAGCATCATGTTGGTGCAGCTAACGATTTAAGATGTGAAGTGTGATACAGCAAGGAAAATTGTGCCAACCAGGCTCTTCTGAACTGGTATTTCCCACAGTATGTAGGTGGTTAATGTAATCTGGTAGAGGAAAAGCCTTTTTTTTTTTCTTTTTTTTTTTTTTTTTTCAAAGCATGGCCTGACAACACAGATTTCCAGAGCAATTATTTGAAGAAGTTTCAGTTTGAAAAATTCACTATGTAACCAGTTAAGAGCTCTGGCAGAGCACATTTCTTATAGAGGTATTTATATAAACCTGTTTCCATAGCATCTAGGCTCTCTGAAGCCTTGTCTTAGCAAAAGACAAGTGAAATAGGCAAGAATAGCCAGGTGATTTCCATCAGTATACATTCACTGAACACACCTGGCTAGCATTGTGGTGTACTTGGGAATCCAGAAAGATAAAGACTCAGAGGAGGATAAAGTTCTCCCGTAAAAGAACCCTCAGGGTAACTGGAGGTGGAAAAGAGATTTCTAAAATAATAATTACGATATGGTGCTAGAACTGAGGCTTAGATTCGTCCACTGCCCCAGCCACAGAGCTGTCAGCTAGGAAAGAGTGATTAAACAAAATGCACCTATCAAGTGATTTGGAATTCCAATGCAAGGGGCAGATCCACTTTCTGGGTGAATGAGTGAGGGCTTTGAGGATGAGTGTGAATGGAGATGAGAAATTTTCAGGACAGAGAATGGTAGACAGAGTTCCTAAAGGCACAGGGGAACAGTAAATATAAATGCACAGAAATGGTAAAGAATTTGGAATGTTTAGAATAAATAACTAATAGACTTATTCCTGTTTTTGTTTGTATGTTTTTTTTTTTTTTTTTTTTTTTT
>NW_016804139.1:5814521-5817639 GCF_001698545.2 Rhinopithecus bieti
ATAAAATAAAATAAAATAAAATAAAATAAAAGATAAGTAAAATAGCTTAAATATAACTTAAACCTTCAGGTCTTGTTATAACTGACTGTGGCCATCATATTCCTCCATTCAAATAGTGCAAATATTACTTCCATCCTGTGAGGCAATTGTTTTAAGAGGGTATCCAACTTGTCTTGTTGAGTCTAAGCTCCAAGAACAGCTACGCAGACTACAGAGAAGGATGATCCAGCTCATTTTTTTGGACAATGAAAAGATATTAACTTCCTGCTCATATGTTTATGTTCTACTTAATACAAGTAGTTGACCTCGCTTAGCATACCATTTTCTAGTTGATTTCAAACACCCTTTCAATCTCACCTAATACTATTTACTACATTTCCAATAATATAACCTACCCTGCTTCTTCCCAGGACTCCTTGCCGTATCTAAATATCTTATTTTCTTTATCTTTTCTGTGTATTAGCGGCCACCATTATGTTATCTGCGTCTCCTGCTTTTCATTGTCATCCGAGGTCTCTCTAGGGTAGCATTTCTGCAGGCAGAAATGCCGGGGAGAAGCCATTTGTATTAGTCAAACTATCAGAGGATAAAAGTTTAAGTTATTTTTATAAGCTGTTTGTATAAAACGGGCTGTCTGTTCATTAGCTTGTTTATTCTAAACATTTGAAACTCTTTACCATTTCTCTGTTCTTATATTTACTGTTCCTCTGTACCTTTAAGAGCTCTGTCTACATTATCTGCCCTGAAAATTTCTCATCTCCATTCACACTCATCCCCAAAGTGTTCACTCAATAAGCAGCAGGGTGGTGACATGTGAGAGCAGAGGAAAGAACAGCTGTTTACTGTTTTGTTGACTCCACATAATTTTAAATGGTAGATGAGATACTTTCTCGACTTTACTGATAAAATATTTATATCACTGGGAGATCACATATTCCTTACCTAAATATCATAGCTGGACATGGTGAAATGAGGAGTCCACTAAAACTTTCTGTCATCCAAAGCTTTTGCTGCTATCTATTACTTTCCCTCACAGAGCTATGGGTGTATTCATGTTTGTATGTTCTTTGAAGTGTCATCTGCCATATGTGACTTACGTCTCTGTATATCACAGTCTGTTTGACACCTTTGCTCAATATGCATCACTGTATCTTTGATTACTATACAGCAACTTGGCTTACAGCCATATTCCTCAGCATTTTACAACTATCCCACATTGCCTTATTTAGGGTTTCAAAAATCCAGGGAGATGTTCCTACCATAGTATTTATTTGAGCTTGGTATTTTAATTTTACGATAGTATCTGCAGAGTTCCCAAACCACTGGGTAAAGCTTTGGTAACCTTTATATTTTTCACTGAAGTTTCTCAAACACCTTTACCTAGTTCCTCTCTGATGTCTACAAATTACGACCTTGTTTGCCAATGTCTTGGTCCATCTTCTGTTGCTGTAACTGAATACCTAAGAGTAGGTAATTTATAACAAGAAGAAATGTATTTCTTATACTTCTGCAGACTAGGAAGTTAAAGGTGTAGGGGACACATTTGACCAGGGCCAGCTTCCTTGTGGGGACTCTGCAAAGTCCTGAAGTGGTTCAGGGCACCGCATGGTGAGGGAGTTCATGATAGCTGGCCAAACTGGCTTTTGTAACAAACCCACTCTTGTGATAACCAACTCACTTCCTGGATCAACCACTGATCCGTTAATTCCCTGACCTGTGAATGAATTAATCCATTCAGGAAGGCATTGCCTTCATGACCCAATCACTTCCCAAAGGCCCTACATTTCAACACTGCTGCACTGGGGACCAAGTTTCTAAGACATCAACTTTTGGGAAACTCATTCAAACCATAGCTGCTGGTTTTGAAGGATTTCTGAGATCTGACCACAAACTGACCTTTATACCTATTTTTTTTTTCTTTTTTACTATTATATCTCAATATGAATCTTTAAAAAAATTTTTTTTAATTACAGTCTTGCTCTGTCACCCAGGCTGGAGTGCAGTGGTACGATCTTGGCTCACTGCAACTCTATCTCCTGGGTTCAAGCAATTCCCCTACCTCAGCCCTCCCAGAAGCTGCGATTACAGGCATGCACCACCACACTTGGCTAATTTTTGTATTTTTAGTAGAGATGGGGTTTCGCCATATTAGCCAGGCTGGTCTTGAACTCCTGACCTCAAGTGATCCACCCATCTTGGCCTCCAGAAGGACTATGATTACAGACATGAGTCACCACACCTGGCTCAATATGAATCTTGAAGGCATTCAGATAACTTAGTTCCTGGCCATTTTATGTAATTGTCATGGGCTTTCTTACCTCAATACTTATTATTATTATTTTTTAAATGCACACAGGCTCCTCATCAATCCTACCCCAATTTACTCCTCCCTCTGTTTGTGGTTACTTCAGCCTATCCCTGCAGTTTCTCAGGCCAAACACCCTGGAATTATCCTAGAATTTCTCTCTTCATACCCATATCAAATCCGTCAGTACCTCTTGTTGATTTTACTCTTCAAAATATTTCCAGAAACCAATACTTTTTCACTGCTTCTACTGCTATTATTCTGTTCTGCTGTACTGTCATCTCCTACCTCCCACCTACATTTCAAAAGTCAGTCAAAGAACAGGTCCTCTCACCTCAGACTTCCCTTCCTGTCAGATCTTGCCCTGCTTTATTCTACCACAATGAGAGAAGCCAGACAATCACATGTGAAGACATATGACATATCCCAGCAATTCTCCACTCCCTGAATGTAGAATGAAGATTTAAGACACCCCACAAGGCTCTTGAATATTTGGTTCTCATATCTGTCCAATTTCATCTTTCAAATAATTTCCTCTCAGTCAACATGCTTTAGAAATATTTTCAACCTGCTCCTCTCAGGTATCCTCCCAGCTCAGGCTCTTTGGACAGGTTGTTCCTTCTGCCTGAAAAGCTTATCCCCCCTGATGCCCACATTGTTTACTCTTTGCTTCTGTGCTTTTTCAGTAAGGTTTTCCATGACCTCTCTTCTTTTCTTTTCTTTCTTTCTCTCTCTCTCTTTCTTTCTTTCTTTCTTTCTTTCTTTCTTTCTTTCTTTCTTTCTTTCTTTCTTTCTTTCTTTCTCTCTCTCTTT
>NW_016804139.1:5820205-5837132 GCF_001698545.2 Rhinopithecus bieti
TCTTTCTTTCTTTCTTTCTTTCTTTCTTTCTTTCTTTCTTTCTTTCTTTCTTTCTTTCTTTCTCTCTCTCTCTCTCTCTTTCTTTCTTTCTTTCTTTCTTTCTTTCTTTCTTTCTTTCTTTTTTTATTTTCTTTTTTCTTTTTTTTTTTTAGTCTTGCTGTGTTGCCCAGGCTGGAGTGTAGTGGCACACTCTCTGCTCACTGCAACCTCTGCCTCCTGGGTTCAGGCAATTCTCATGCCTCCGTCTCCCATGTAGCTGGGAATACAGATGTGTACCATCACTGCTGCCTAATTTTTGTAATTTTAGTAGAGATGGGGTTTTGGTGTGTCAGCCAGGCTGGTCTTGAACTCCTGGGCTCAACGGACCTGCCAGCCTCGGCCTCCCAAAGCGTTGAGATTACAGGCGTGAGCCACACTGTGCCCAGCCTAATCACTCTATTTTAAACGTGTCTTTAGTGAGTACTTCCTACCTTCCTTCTCAGCTTTGGTTTTGTACATGTTACTTACCACAATCTAACTTTTAAAAAATAGATATGGTACATATATTTTTCAAAAATGTTTGGCCCCTTCATGTTAAATGTGAGCCTCCTAAAGGCAATACTTTTTGTCTATTTTTTTACTGCCCTTTCCCAGTTTACTCAAGTCCATATCACATATTAAAAATTAAATGAATGCATGAATGGAATTTATTCCTTCAGCCAAAATGGAATGATAGGGATTGAATTTACCTTCCTAACTGATACAAAAATCAGCCTAATGAACATGAAACAGCGGTTTTCAAGATACCAGACACAAGGTGACAAAGAATAGTGATCCCTTTGAGACAGCAAACAACAAGGAAAACCTTACAATTTTCCAAATGAACCGCTTTTGGAGAGTCTTCATGCATGATGTGGGGAAGGAAAATACAGATAAAGCTAGGGGACTCTTTGAGATTCATAGTTGAAGCAGAGCATTCAGGGATAACAAGGAGACTAGAATTTTTAGGCCAGAATACTTGAGAGAGCAAGCTGCACAAAGAGAACCCCAGAGATTTGAAGAGCGTTCCACCAAGGATTCATCTGAGTGTTAACCAACACATACACATGGAGAAAATACCCAAGGCCAAGGGAATAATTATCCAAAATGATTATAGGTAAAAGTGTCCAGTTCTCATGCAGTTCTGGGAATATTACCTGCACCCATGTTCTGGAAAACCTAGTTGGATAAAATCAGCCTTACACCGAGCATTTCCTCAGTCCATCTAACATCTTCAAAGCAACACTTGAGAGAACCAAAATGTTTCCAAGTAACTAAAATGAATCTCAGAAAGAAAACTCAAGAATGTTTTTAAGAATATAAAAATATACAGGACCCAGCAAATTAACATTCACAATTTCTGGAACATATCAAATATTACCAGACAGGAAAAGAAGCAGGAAAATACCACCTGTAAAGGGGAGAAAAATCAATCAATTGAAGTTGACATGGAACTGACACAGAGGTAGTATTTAGTGGACAAAGATGTTACAGTGGCTATTACAACTGTATGTGTAACTTTAAAAGGAAACTTTGGATAGTGATAATTATATTTAGTATTTCAATTGTGGCAATGCCTTCGCAGGTGTGCACTAATGTCAAAATGTATCAGTTTGTACACATTAGGTATGTGTATTTTATTGTACATTGATATACTTCAATTAAAAATGAATGAAGAAATGAACTAAAGATCCTTTTTCATTGCAGCTCTCATCCTCTAGTGCCTTTCTTGGTCGATTATGGTATATTACCTTGTAAAGTATAGATATCACCATACATAAGAGCAGAAATCATGACATATTTACATATATTTGTATCACCTATGGTGTAACAATATATACAAACTTTACTTACAATTCACATTTGACAGATAAATAAAAAAACTCGTAAGCATCAGAATACAGTATAATTGTTAAATGTTCTAAGCTTTTCTTTTTTTCTTCTTTATTTAACTTCTTCATAGAGTTACATAAGCAGGATCATTCTGAAATATGATTATGAAATTTGGGAGCTTTGGTTGTCTTTTTCCTCTTCTTGGATTAGTTTTGTTTCCTCACCCTTTGCTTAGTAAATTTTTATCTTTTAGTTCTTAATTCTAAAACAACTCGAAAGAGTTAACTCCTCTGACCTCCAAGGTCATTGTTTTGGGTTCTCCACTAATAGGCTCTTGGGTGCCTGGACTTCCCTGTAGTACTAACCCACAAATGAAATGAAATAATGTAAGTATTCGGTACCCAATTTAGTGTTTGGATCTCCCACGAAGTGTACACTGAATTGACAAAAGGGCTGTGGCACTTGGTATGTACCCAAGAAGTATTTTGTTAGCTGTGACAGTACCTTAGGCTCCAGTCAACAATAGATATGAGATTTGGAAGACACTTGCCACACAAAGATGCAAAATTTCAAAGGAAATGTTGAGAAATTCCACATCAATAGGGAAGATGATTGAAAGAATGGAGGTTGGGAGGGAATATGAAGAGAATTACTTTGGAAATTGTGTAGTAAACACTTGAAGAATTTTGAGCAGGGAATTAACACAGTTTTATTTACATATGAGTAACGTCATTTTGGCTTTGGAGTAGCAAATGGGTTGGGCTAGAATGCTGTGATTAAGATGGGAAATAGAAAGACTTTTACTCTAGTTCAGTTAAAATTTTCACATTGTCACTTGCTGGGACCATTGTAATCACCTCCTCACTTATCTTCTGGCTTCTTCCTTTGCTACCCGAGCGATCCAGTTAAAACACATCTTAAAGGACGGATCAGATTATTTCTCCCTGCAAACAGCTTCCATGTATTTATTCTCATCTCATTCAAATTAAAATTCACAGCCTTTCCCATGGACAACAAGGCTTTGTATGAACTGATGCTGGCTACTGACTTGCTACTCACTTGACCTCATTTCTACACCTCTCCCTTGGCTCACACTGCTCTGGCCTGATTCGTCATTTGGTTCTATGAAAATGCTAAACATACTCCTTACTCAAAGGCTTTGTATGTTCTTTCTGCACATGGCTATACGGTCTCTCAAATCTTTCTGGTCCTGCTGAATAAAATGTCATTTAAGAATATTTTCCTGACTTCCCTATCTTAAAAAGAATCCCTCTTAATGCTTGATCTTTCTATATCCATTACTCTGTCTTATTTCTATGCATAGTATTAACATGTAACCTGATATGGGTATATGCTTGTTTGTTTCTAATTGTCAAACTCTCTCTCCCTCCCCTCCCCACCCCTGGAATATAATCTACATGGGAGTAGGGATGTATTCTGTTTTCATTCACTCAGGCTATAATTATTGAGCACCTTCTATGAGGCAGGCACTGTTGTGGGAATTGTCTATATAGCAGTGAAAAGAAACAGAAACCAAGGTTTTAGCTTTCAGTTCAAATTCTATCCTAGTTTTTTTTTTTTTTTTCTGTTTTATTCTTAACACCTGGAAGAGTGTCAGGAACATAGTAGGGGCTTAAGAACTATGCATTGAATGAATGTACAGTTCAGAGTTGATGACTTGAAAGAGGTCACAAGTAGAAGCGCCCGAAAGGAGGCGATAGGAAAGAAATTTGCAGATACAGAGTCACTAGGATATTTGTTAGAGGTGAGGAAAAGGAAGTAGTTTAGTGTGGCTGCCAGATTTCTAGTTCATAATGTTATTTGTTCAGTCGTGGGATGTATGAAATTGTGTTGCCATCTCGTAATTATTTCTTAAAGTAATTTTCTTGGACTGCCAGGGCTTCCCTTCAATATCTGAATTTGCTGGTTAATTCCTGTCATCATGATGGGCATGGGGTAGAGAATAGAGTATTAAATCCATGTATCATACTTAGAGTTGAGAAACCAGCCAAATGGCAATGGACAATTCAAAAATGTTGGCAATCTAGTGATTTCGTGCATAAACAGTATTTAAATGAATATTATCTTCAACTTGATGTTGCTCTCTGCTTGTATTTAGATTTAAATTTCCTGTTTCAACAAGGCCCAGAAATTGCATTGCAAATCTATAAAGGTTCTGCTCATTAAGAAAGAAGCAGGGACCCCCACATCTTTGATGACCTTCCCCAACTCATGCCTAGCACCATCACCCTTCTCACCTTAGCTAAGAAATTATTGTAAGAAACTACCCAGGGTCATCTTTATGGATGAAAGGAGATCTTTCCAGTTCACTGACTAAGCACCTGTGATTTTAAACATGACATGTAATTGAATTTAGCCTGTATTTTATTAACTATACAAGAGTCACTACTGTTACCGGTAGAGGGTGTCCAGGTTCTTGGCATCTTGAACAAAGAATTGGACAAAATGCACAAATAAAGCAAAGAAAGAATGAAGTAACAAAAGCAGATATTTGTTGAAAATGAAAGTACGCCCCACAGGGTGGGAGCCACCAGAGCATAGGGGTTCAAGAGCCTCCGTTACAGAAGTTTCTGGGGTTTAAATACCCTGTAGAGGTTTCTGTTGGTTACTTGGTGTATGCCCTATGTAAATGAAGAGGGTGAAGTAAAGTTACAAAGTCATTTACTCAGTGTATGCCCCATGTAAATGGAGAGGATATTTCCTGTCATAGCTGAAATGTTTCCATTTGATTTAGTTGTAGGAAGTCAACTTGCATTGGCGTTATGTTCCCTGCCTCCAGACCCTATTCTCCTGCCTCACTACTACTACCTACTTTATAACGTAGTCATAATAATGAGAGAGAAAATATGTGTAAAGTGTTTTGCATAGTTTCCAACACACAGTAAATACTCAGCTTTTCCTGTTTCTGGAAAGCCTTCCCTGGGCAGTTCAACATACCCTGTGTATTCTTCCTCTGTACGTTCATAAAACTTTTGCTGTGTCATTTAGAATAACTTGCCTCACTTTGCTTTTGTCTGAATTTCCATTGGTGGAGAAAGGGCCAAATTATGGAATGACCTGGGAATGATTTCCAATACAAGTTAGCTCTGAGGCAATCTTGCCAGCGGGAAAGGAAATGGTGAAGTGATGCTGAAAGCAAACATTAACTAATTGATAACTTTGCTGGAGACTAATCTCGAACTCCATTGGTTATGGGCATTGACATACCCAGTCAGATCTGAATGTGTTTTTCATCCCTCTTAGCACACTGCACTTTGGACCAACTGAATGTAAATGAAAGGCCCAATTTTGGATGTGCACTTTCTTACCTATTACATAATAATCTACTGGTAATAATACATTCCAGAAGTGATCTGACACCCAGACTTTCTGAGTCTTGGCTTGAGAAAATTGTTAACTAACTAATCATCCTTTAATAGGGTGCCCAGAGAAGTAGCGTGAATCTTAGTTACCTTTAGTACCAGAACAGCAATCCAATAGCACTTTTACACTGAGAGACAGTGATTTAATTTTAAACTATTTACTCCTTTTCATGCTGCCTTTGTGTTGCTATCACATTAAAACTTCTAGTCTTTGAATGGAATAAATTTTGACTCACTTTGCCTTAGTCCATTAAGGATGCCATAACAGAATACCATAGACTGGAGGGCTGATAAACAACAGAAATTTTCTTCTCACAGTTCTGGAGGTTAGGAAGCCCAAGATCAAGATTTCAGGAAACCTGGTGTCTAGTGAGGGCTCACTTCCTGGTTCTTAGACACCTGTCTTCTTGTGTCCCTTACATGTCAGAAGGGACAAGAAAGCTCTCTAGAGTCCCTTTTATAAGGCCACTAATTTCATTCATGAGGGATCCAGCCTCATAACCCAAACACCTCCCAAAGGCCTCACCTCCAAATACCATCACAAAGAGAATTAGGTTTCAACATGCAACTTTTGGGGGACACAAACTTTTAGTCTATAGCGCACTCTATTCTGGGTTCTGAAGTGGAGAGTGAGGGCTAGTATTAACTCCAAAGTAAATATAACAAAAATTTATTTTATTTTCATAATAAATCTAGTTCACTGAAATTTCCCTCAAAATAAATGCATTAAAACTAACTAAACCAATACAATACACACATACACAAACACACATATGCACCTACAGACACACACATACATTTAAAGTCCAAGATACCAGAGAAGTTAATGGACAGTTAGTCTAGATAAATTTTTCATTGTCTTCAAGGCTAGATTAATCTAATGAACATGGCCAAAGGAACTGAAATGGACACATTAGTGCTGTCTAGCTATCTTAACAGATGGGAATACAATTAGTTAGCATTAAAAAAGATCCACACAAAATGAAAAAGAACTGGAATTTCAACTAAGTTGGCAGCAGTAATAGGATTTTGTAAAAATCAATTTAGCACTAATTAAGGAGGGTGAATCCCTTGGTTTTAAATAGATCACTCACTGTTTATTCTTAAATTCCCTTCTATTCAATTCCCAACCCTCAGCCTGTGCATAAATGAAACCAACTCTGAAGGATCTGGAAAAAATAGTGTTTTAATAAAGATACTTTAAATGATAGAAGGAGGTAAATATATCCTGAAAGTGAAAACCAAAGTGCAGAGGGGGAAATCTGATTTTACAGAACTGCATTGTAATATAAAACCAGATTTGTATACTTATAAATATAAGTTGTGTGCATTATTCCTCTGCCAGGAAACTACATTAGACACATCTGTATAAAATATATTTCCAATTTAACCAGTCTGGAATGACCACATTCATTTTCTAGTTCACTGCAAGGGTAAGTAACATAATAAGCACAATGTATTCTCCAAATTTAATAATTTAACATGCTTGCTTAGTTAACTTATTATTACCAACGTAACATCTTGAGCTTTGTTTTCTTCTATGTAAAATTCCAGGCACGTTGAAGATACTTGCAAATTTAGAATTATAAGTTTACCTTCTCCAAATTGAGTTTGTGAAAACAGGATTCTTTCTTTCTTTCTCTTTCCCTTTCTTTCTCCTTCCTTTCTTTCTCCTTCCTTCCTTCCTTCTTCCCCTCCTTCCTTCCTTCCTTTCTTCCCTCCCTCCCTCCCTCCCTCCCTTCTTTCTTTCTTTCTTTCTTTCTTTCTTTCTTTCTTTCTTTTTCTTTCTTTTCTTTCTTTTTTTCTTCTTTCTTTCTCTCTTTCACTCTTTCTCTCCCTCCCTCCCTTTCTCCCCTTAAAATAGTTTTTATTTTAAATACAGCCCCATGTTTAATAGTTAATTATAAACATACAAGTTTCTCCAAAATATCAAAATACTCTTCTTCTAAATGGAATAAAGTCAAGCTAAGCAAAGATCTAAAAATAAGTCTGTGAAGATGTTTAAATATAGAGAAAATAAACTTTGAAAGGAGCATACATGTATTGCAATTAGAAAATAGGCTACGGTTGATGGAACACAGACACTATGGAGTTACTTTTTTATTGTGTATTTTTTAGATGCAGGAAATATATCCCACAGAGATGTACTATGTCATTTCCAGAGGGACTCTTTTGGGTTACAGCTGAAAAACCAATATTCAAATACATGAAATATGCAACACAACATGAAAAACCAAATTAGTTGAAAACAGGTGTAATTTTCCCTCCAAATTCTCAGTTTCAATTTTTATTATTATATCAGAACTCAATACAAAGGAGTGAAACCCACACATAGTGAAACTAAAGTGTGAGGACAAAAATGTGTATTATACAATGTTTTTTCTAAATTTAGTTATACTTCTTAGATTCCCAGATTTGTTCCTTCTGATAGAAAAGGCACATCCTCATGACTTCAATCTTCATTACAGCCAGATCTTTGCACAAATGTCACTTTGTCCCTGAGATTTTCCTCTATCTATTTAAAACTGCACTCATTGGAAACAGGTATTGTTTTTTCTTTTTCTTTCTTTCTTTTTTTTTTTTTTTTTTTTTGCCTTACTTTTCTCCATTGCATATGCTATTTATTTTACTAATTTGCTTGTTAATTGTCTTTCCCTATTAGTTATAATTGGTATTATAATTTATTTTTTCAAAAATTCAAGGTGCATTAGGAATTTGCATCCATTAAGTTTCTTATGATTTAAGTCAGATAAACCTTGAAAATTTCTTTAATATCCTAGAAATCTAAAAACTTCTTTATTCCACATATTGTCTTCCTATTAGTCATAGTCTTTCTCTCTCTCTCCTTTTGCTATCCCCTTTCTCTAAATTTTCCAGAGCCAAACCTGAAAAGCGGTTCTAGTTTTACATGCAACCCAAAGGAACTAGTATTTGTTACCGGACATAGATCATGACTTCCTAAAATGTAAAATTATTTGTATATGCTCAGTAGAGCAAGTGGATTATAGTCTGTTTTTTGTAGCATTCTTTGAGGAACATGCAAGGGTCTCTGAACTGTGATGGCCACATTCTTAAGAAAGATAATTTTAGATTACAGTATTATTTAGAACCCCACCTCTTCTTAATTCAAAAGTAATTCACTATGTAGTAACTAATCTAATTTTAATTTCCAAAAATGTAGGGATGGTAATGATAGTATCTTGAATCAGAGATATGGGAAACTGATTATTAATTTTGAAAACTTTACAATGTTTGTTTATGGCTTGTTAAACTAAGAAGACTAGGTATTTTTTATCTGAGTGGAAGAGTTCTGGAAGCTAGAGAAAGGTGTTGGAAGATTGCTGTGTAGTTCAGGTACATTTGTATAGACCATTTATGACATGTAGATACAGTTAGTACATTTGTCATATCTAAGTTGTGTGAATGTGTTGCAATGTAAGTGTTGAAATAAAACTGATATGATGGTCTATAGTCCTTCCTGGATTATCTGTAGCAGTAGCTCCTGAACTATTTGACTATGAGAATCCTTTTCAATGGCCACGAGGGTAGTTCTTTTAGTGTTTAGAAAATAACGAGAATTGTGATTAACAGAGAAACAGTTTCAAATGAATTTGAAGTTTACTAGTCATATTTGAAAAACAGTGGCACTTTTCTGTATTCGATGCTATTGGTTTTGACCCCTATTAGCATTTGTATGTGTTTAATTTGGGGTTCCTTGCAGCCATAACCTCTCACCTCAGTGATCACTACTCAGAGGTTGAGGACAACTTATACTCTGGTCTGAAACCCCAAGGATATTCAACTGCTGGGCAGTTGTTCGGCAAGTGAAAGATTTCTGAGAATCATTTTGAACTAAGTGGTGGCCTCAGGGTTTATTCTGGGTCAAAAGGGAGCAGCACCTAATTTTTCACTATCTTTGAAGCATATATGTATTGAGCAGAATGCTTAATAGTACCAATCTCCTAGCTCAGAGTAGCAATCTCACAATGTTGTAAAGATGAATTGAGTTTCAAATTTCAAAGCTCTTAAAATTGTGCCTGGAAAATAGAAACTGCTCATTAAGCGTTAGCTATTATCGGTGTTATTAATATTAGCCACTTGTTTCAGAGATTCATGGGACAATAGAAACTTTCATCCCGTATGTCGGATGAAGATTGAAAAAGTTGTCTATGTCATGAGAATCTAAAAGTGTCCACCTGCTTTTACATAGTAATAGGTGCTGGGGGTACAGGCTGAGTGAATGAAACAGACAGTCTGTGCACTCAGAAGTGTTTCCGTTTTTGTCGGAGATAGGTGCTTAACAATTAAATACACATCTAATTGTGTAATGAAATAATAGGTGCTCTGAAGGAGACGTTTAGGGAACCACTAAGTTGAATGACAGGAGACCTGGTGAAAATTGGAGGATGAAGAGAATTCTTGGATGAATTTACATTTGAGATCTAAAGCATGAGTGTGGATTTACTAGTTACAGATGGAAGGGGAAGGGGAGAACCATTCTCAGCAGAGGAAATGCCTCCACGCGAAGCCTCCCGACCTGCAGGGAAAACTGGGAGACTCAGGTGGCAAGACTGTAATCATTGCAGGAGGTTGGGGCTGGCCAGGCCAGGTCAAGTTGTAGATTTTGGATTTTGTCTTACAGACGATAAGAAGAAATTGAAGAATTTTTAGCAAGAACTATAAAGTACTGGCTTAATCACAGCACTTTGTCATCTATATTGTCAACTAAGAGGAATTGAAAGTAGGGCTACTAACACTGATGCTGAGGGAAGGACTCATATTTAAACATTTTGGGGACCGTAAGTTAGATCATCCATGAGACACTGAACAACACAACACAGGTTTTCTTTGAAGGCACTAATTTAAAAAGCATTAACTCAGTTTAGATCAGGCAAATTTAATAAAGCTATCTACATGTCATTTTCCAGTTAGATGCATGTGACTCTTTAAACCAAGACTGCTGGGTTTCAAATCCTGTTTCTGCCATGTATTCGAACTTGGGTGAGGTATTTTCTGCATATCAGTGTTCTCATCTGTAAAATCAGGGTAAAAATGTTGTTCTTATGATTAAATAAGTTAAGACATGCAAAGTAACTTGAAGAACTCTTGGCACATTGTAAACTCTTAAAATATTGAGAGGCACAATCATAGTTTATGGAGTACCTGGGGGTACTTAGCACTCTATTGGATTCTGTCAGGGCATAAATAAGAGTAAATAGTTTCTAATTCACAGTAGTTTTGTGAGACTAAAATGCAGTGAAATATATATAAAGTTTCTGGTGTGGGCCATAGCAAATAATAAACACTCAATAAATGTAAAAGCTTCAGGAAATTAAGCAAGAGCCTATCTCAGGATGAGTCCAGGTTCTCCAGAGAGTCAAGCAATGAAGGTAAAATTCAGTGTCTACCTGAATCTTTCTAGAGCTTTACATCTTTGGACGTTTTCTTCCTGTAGTTATTTGAAGACTGTTAATAAACAGAGTTCTGAATCATGTAATAGACAGAACACATGATAAGGATATCAGGAAAGCAGAAACATATACAAGTGAAAGGGGAGGATATTTTTCTGGGAGGAATTTGATATGAAAATAAATGTTTGGCAGGGTGCGGTGGCTCATGCCTGTAATCCCAGCACTTCGGGAGGCCGAGGTGGGAGGATCACCTGAGGTCAGGAGTTTGGGACCAGCCTGACCAACATGGAGAAACCTCATCTCTACTAAAAATACAAAATTAGCCAGGCGTGGTGGCGCATGCCTGTAATCACAGCTACTTGGGAGGCTAAGGCAGGAGAATTGCTTGAACTCGGGAGGTGGAGGTTGAGGTGGGCTGAGATCGTGCCACTGCACTCCAGCCTGGGCAACAAGAGCAAAACTCCATCTCAGAATAAATAAATAAATAAATAAAATAAAATAAATTTTAAAAAACACTGAAGTACTTGGTATGAGAAAATAGCTTTGCTAGTCTTACACTTATTTTATACATGTGTATCACTATGCCTCTATCTCTCTATATAGATAGTTTATTTTGAATTACCCATTCAAGGCACCTTAATCTTCTCAATGACTAAGGTCTTCTAAAGATCAGAATCCAGCCCTGGAGGTAGAGTACAAGCAGATGGAGCACACAGCATTTGACCAAGGCATTCAAGTGGCTCCAAGGAAAAATCTGCCAAGGCTGTGTGTGTGTAAGGATGATTCACTGTCACAAGAAATTAGTAAGTAGTATCTCTAGGGCACATCTTACAAAGTAGATGTCTGCTGGCCACATTCATTTATTCATCAATGTGATAAATATTTATTAAAGACCTACTGTATCAGTAGAGGCCCAGTAAGGAAAGCAGAAATCACACTAGTTAAGAGAGCATTTTGTAACAGGATTGATGAAACAGGTATTAAAGGACTGAAACTGTAAAAAGGGAACAACGATGTAACGTGTAACAACAAGGTAAATACAGCAACCGCCTGAAGCAGATACTGCCCTGGCACTGGGAGATCAAAGGCAAAGAGGCTTAGGTTGTTAGAAACTAGAAGCCTGCGAATGTGGAAGGAAACCAAGACTTCTGAGAAGGGCTATAGCTGGGTGGAGATGAAAGCGTCCTATGGGGCAGGGCTCACAGAGGTGGAACTCAGAACTTGATTGAGGGGCTGCTGTCTGACGGTTGTTAGTGTCTCAGATGGGGTTCTATGAAGCTGGTTGTGGGGATGTGGGAAAAAGCTGGAAACTGGAATCAACCACTGCTGCCAGAACAGCAGGAAAATAGGAGGAAGCAAGTCTGTTCTCCATCTTCCTGCCTTCCAATATCTTTGAGTGCTCTTGCCTGGCAAAAGCTAACAAGAATCTAGCTGGCAAGGGAGAAGGGTGGTTTGCCAAGTTTTAGCTTCAAGTAGTAGAATTTAGAAGGGTGGATTTGGAGCTGAGAGTAAAAAGCTTAATATCCAACAGAACTGCTATGTGCCACAAATTATGCCAAACACAGCTATGAGCAAAACAAAATCTTTGCTTTCATAGACCTTATATTCTAGAATCAATGACAAAATAAAAGGACAATTAAATTCTATTACTCCAGATAGATTGTGGGAAAAAAAAAAAAAAAAAAAAGGAGAGAAAAAGCTTGGGCTAGGAAAGAGGTGGGCTTGAGGGAGGCTGTATTAGAAACATGGTCCAAGGAAAGAACAACTGAATGGAGTCCACAGAGATGAGAAGAAGTTTTGTGAAGATCTGATGTAATCACATTCTGGGCAGAGAGAACAACAAATGTTCAAAAAGCATCCTGGCATGAGGAAAGCAGTTTGGAAATGTAGGCATGAGACAGATCATATGACACAGGAAATTATGTTTTATTTTATTCCAGGCGAAATGGGGAGATCCTGGAGAATGTTCAACAATCTGATTTGTGTTTTAAAAATATGATTCTGTCTGTTGTGTTCAGAATGGACCTAGATGGATAAGAGGGACCATAAATGACCACAGATGTGTTTCATTTGGCTTTCACTTAGTTAAAAAATGAAACAACACTTAAATGTTGGTAAATTTCTAAGAAAAATTAAACCTCTGGCTTCCCTTGAAATATCGGAAGACATGACTGGGCTCACAACATGGCAACCATCTGTTGGTACTAAATGGCCCTTGGTTTTCTAGAAGGAGCATGTAAGTATCAATTTACCCCTACACACTCAGGTCTCACTTACTCTGACATGTCTATTGCCTTCATTAACATAAATGGCCTAGACTGTACATGCATTTGATTCTGTGACCCCTGGGCTTTTCTTCTGGACCTCAAGCAAATGCTTTTCATCATGCCTCCACTTATAATGATTTATTTTCTTTCAGCCGTCAGGTGTTCAGAATGGGATCAAACATAACTCTTGAGTCCTGAAATGCTTCCATCCCTGGTTCAGATATGGGCCACACTTTTCTAGACAATGGAGAGGAGAAACATGGCAGAAGTCCAAGTTCTTCTCTGTTTCATCCTTTCACAGCCAGCCTTGAAGCCTCTTGCCCCAGACCAAAGAGTAGACCTTTTCCCAATAACAATTTCCACCAGCACTAAGAGCTCAGGGTATCCTCTCAATAGTCTCAGTTTTCCACACATTTCTTCTCTCATTCCTCTCTATGAGTAGTAGAGTATTCATGTTAGGTTGGGAACTGGAGACAGAATCTTATGATTTGTATATTATATATAATATATAAATATAATAAATACTTATATTAAGTAATATAGTAATTAATAATATTAATAATAAATATAATATATAAATATAATTTATATATAAAATCTATATAATATTTAATTATAACTAACAACGTCAGGCAGCGCCCATCCAATCAATTTGGCAAGTTCTCCAGCTCTGAGAGCATGCCCCAGCAGGAGGCTTTTAATCTACCAGCTACACCCCCTCCTCAAGAAGTCTTGGTTTCCTTCCACATTCACAGGCTTCTAGTTTGCTAACAACCCAAGGGCAGTATCTGCTTAGGCAGTTGGCTGTCTTATGTTGTTGTTGGCAAGTTACGTGTCATAATTTTAATAAATACTATAAATATATATATATAAGTATAAATATAATAAGAAAAAAAAATACTATAATTATATACATTAATATACATATATAAGTATATGAATTATATAATTTTATAAATTATACATTATATACATATGTAATTGGTTCTGTATTCTCTGGAGAACCCCAATTAATAATGATACATTGTATAAATTTAGTGTTCTTTATATATATTTTTTTTGATTTTGATTTTGGGAATTGGCTCACATGGTTATGGAGGCCAAGAAGTCCCATAACCTGTCATCTGCAAACTGGAGAACCAGAAGAGCTGGTTGTGGAATTCATTCTGTCTCAAGGCCTGAGAATGCATGGGTAGGAATGGGGTCCTGGTCTGAATCCCAAAGCCTGGAACCAGGAACTCTGATATTTGAGGGGAGAAGAAAAATGGATGTCTCAGCTCAAACACAGAGAGGGAATTCACCCCTCTTCTGCCTTTTTTGTTTGATTTAGGCCCTCAATGGATTGAATGAGGCACACCTTGAGGGCAAGTCTCCTTTACTGTCTACCAATTTAAGTTAATTTCTTCTGGAAACATCCTCGCAGATACTCCCAGAAATAATATTTTAGCAGCTATCTGGGCATAACTTAGTCCAGTCAAGTTGACATAAATATTAACCCTCCTATAAAATAACATTTTGTTTACTTTCATAAAGGATTTTTCAGAAACTTGTCATTTGGGGGCCTATTAGTTATTTCACAGCACATAGATTTTAATTTACATTAAACTTTGCTTGTATTTTAGCTTTTACTCATTTAGAGAAGAGTAATCACAATTTATAAAGGTTCTTACATTTCAAGAGAAATATTTATGAAATGGAGATCACAATTTACTTTATATATACATTTTTTTATTCAAGCATCATACATTTTTACTAATTTTATAATCTTCTATAAATTACTTGTATAGTAGCAAATGCCATCTCATATTGAAATCATGAAAGACAATATAATTAAAAAAAAACAATTAATGACAATGTAATTATCCAAATTGTATTTTAAACACAGTTCTATGCTAATCTTACTGTTATACATGCCAGGGTGTCTGTGGGATTTGTCGTGATGATTCACATACTTTATATATAACATAAAATGATTGTGTGTATGTAAAGAAGAATGCAGCAAGTGAATAAAACACATTGCAATTATATCCTCTGAAATTTTGGTAAAACTTTCCCTTTATTTTCAGGCCAGGTGCCATGGCTGTGGCTCACGTCTGTAATCTCAGCAATTTGGGAGGCCCAGGCGGGCAGATCACTTGAGGTCAGGAGTTCAAGACCAGCCTGGCCAACATAGTAAAACCTCATCTCTATTAAAAATACAAAAAATATTAGCCGGGCATGGTGGTGCGTGCCTGTAATCCCATTTACTCGGGAGGCTAAGGCAGGAGGATCATTTGAACCTGGGAGGCGGAGGTTGCAGTGAGCTGAGATCCCGCCATTGCACTCTAGCCTGAGTGACAAACAGAGATTTCCTCTCAAAAACAAAACAAAACAACAACAACAACAAAACCTGTTGTTCTTATTGTCAGTGTGTCTGAGAGAATGATAGACTTCTCTTTCCCAAAACACCTTTTCCAAATAGAATATTGAGAGGAAATGAAATGTGTTTTTAAGCATTTAACATAGACTTAGTATTTGATTTATTATTCAGTCCCATTCAATTATTAAGTAGTTAGAGTTCAAAAATGAAAAAAGTAAGATGTGAGGAGTTTTTTATGAGCAGTTGTATTATCATCTGGCTGTTTATTTATAAACGAAGAGCTAAAATATGGAAAGTCAGAATCAAAGCTGTGCTGTTCCAAAAATAAAAATCTAAAACTATGGAGAACACTAAATTTATATAATGTAACATTTTCCTAAGTCTTCTGCCGTTTGAAATGGAAAATTAGAAAGATGTAAACTTCTTCAGAACAGGGATTACTACTTATTCAGATGTATCTCTACGCCTAGTAAAAGGCCTGACGTATTCATGGGCAGATATTTAAGAAATCTTAATTAGATGACTACTAAATAAGAGAATATACATCTGAATTTTTAATGTTATTATATTATGGTTATTATAAAATGGATTACTTTGGGCAGTATGGCCATTTTCACGATATTCATTCTTCCTATCCATGAGCATGGAATGTTTTGCCATTTGTTTGTGTCCTCTCTTATTTCCTTGAGCAGTGGTTTGTAGTTCTCTTTGAAGAGGTCCTTCATATCCCTTGTAAGCTGGATTCCTAGGTATTTTATTCTCTTTGTAGCAATTGTGAATGGGAGTTCACTCATGATTTGGCTCTGTTTGTCTATTACAGGTGTATAGGAATGCTTGTGATTTTTGCTCACTGATTTTGTATCCTGAGACTTGGCTGAGGTTGCTTATCAGCTTAAGGAGATTTTGGGCTGACACTATGGGATTTTCTAAATATACAATCATGTCATCTGCAAACAGAGATAATTTGACTTCCTTTCTTCCTATCTGAATACTTTTTATTTCTTTCTCTTGCCTGATTGCCCTGGCCAGAACTTCCAATACTATGTCGAATAGAAGTGGTGAGAGAGGGCATCCTTGTCTTGTGCCGATTTCAAAGGGAATGCTTCCAGCTTTTACCCATGTAGTATGATATTGCCTGCGGGTTTTTCATAAGTAGCTATTATTATTTTGAGATTTGTTCCATCAATACCTAGTTTATTGAGAGTTTTTAGCATGAAGGGTGTTGAATTTTATCGAAGGACTTGTCTGCATCCATTGAGATAATCCTGTGGTTTTTATTATTGGTTCTGTTTATGTGATGGGTTACATTTATTGATTTGCATATGTTGAACCAGGCTTGCATCCCAGGGATGAAGCTGACTTGACTGTGGTGGATAAGCTTTTTGATGTACTACTGAATTCGGTTTGCCAGTATTTAATTGAGGATTTTTGCATCGATGTTCATCAGGAACACTGGCCTGAAATTTTCTTTTTTTTGTTGTGTATCTACCAGGTTTCGGTGTTAGGATGATTCTGGCTCAAAAAATGAGTTAGGGAGGAGTGCCTCTTTTTCTATTGTTTGCAGTAGTTTCAGAAGCAATGGTACTAGCTCCTCTCTGTATATCTGGTAGAATTCAGCTGTGACTCTGTCTGGTCTTGGGTTTTTTTTTTTTTTTT
>NW_016804139.1:5840629-5853052 GCF_001698545.2 Rhinopithecus bieti
GATCTATCTATTTTGTTAATCTTTCAAAAAAAAAAAAAACGGCTTCTGGAATTAGAAAAAGCTAATTTAAATTTCATACGGAATCAAAAAAAAGAGCCCATATAGCCAAGACAATCCTAAGCAAAATGAACAAACCTGGAGGCATCATGCTACCTGACTTCAAACTATACTACAAGGCTACAGTAACCAAAACAGCATGGTACTGATACAAAGCAGATATATAGACCGATGAAACAGAACAGAGGCCTCAGAAGTAATGCCACACATCTACAACCATCTGATCTTTGACAAACCTGACAAAAACAAGCAATGGGGAAAGGATTTCCTATTTAATAAATGATACTGGGAAAACTGGCTAGCCATATGCAGAAAACTGAAACTGGACCCCTTCCTTACACTTTACACAAAAATTAACTCAAGATGGATTAAAGACTTGAACGTAAGACCTAAAATCATAAAAACCCTAGAAGAAAACGTAGGCAATGCTATTCAGGACATAGGCATGGGCAAAGACTTCATGACTAAAACACCAAAAGTAATGGCAACAAAAGTCAAAATTGACAAATGGGATCTAACTAAACTAAAGAGCTTCTGCACAGCAAAAGAAACTATCATCAGAGTGAAAGTCAACCTACAGAATGGTAGAAAATTTTTGAAATCGATTCACCTAACAAAGGGCTATCATCCAGAATCTACAAAGATATAAACAAGTTTACAGGAAAAGAAAAAAAATCAAAAGTGGGTGAAGGATATGAACAGACACTTCTCGAAAGAAGACATTTATGTGGCCAACAAATGTATGATTAAAAGCTCATCATCACTAGTCATTAGAGAAATGCAAATCAAAACCACAATGAGATACCACCTCACACTAGTTAGAATGACAATCATTAAAAAGTCAGGAAACAACAGATGCTGGAGAAGGTGTGCAGAAATAGGAATGCTTTTACACTGTTGGTGAGTGTCAATTAGTTCAACCATTGTGGAAGACAGTGTGGTGATTCCTCAAAGATCTAGAACCAGAAATACCATTTGAGCCAGTAATCCCATTACTGGGTATATGCCCAACGGATTATAAATCATTCTACTATAAAGACACATTTACACATATGTTTATTGCAGTACTGTTTACAATAGCAAAGACTTGGAACCAACCCAAATATCTATCAATGATAGACTGGGTAAAGAAAATGTAGCACATATACACCATGGAATAGCATGCAGCCACAAAAAAGATTCAGTTCATGTCCTTTGTAGGGACATGGATGAAGCTGGAAACCATCATTCTCAGCAAACTAACACAGGAACAGAAAACCACACACCACATATTCTCAATCATAAGTGGGAGCTGAACAATGAAGACACATGGACACAGGGAAGGGAACATCACACATCGAGGCCTTTTGGGGGTGGGGGGCTGGGGGAGGGATGGCATTAGGAGAAATACCTAATGTAGAAGACAGGTTGATGGGTGCAGCAAGCCACCATGGCATGTCTATGCCTATGTAACAATCCTGCACATTCTGTACATGTATCCCAGAACTTAAAATTTAATAATAATTTAAAAAATGGAAATGGGTGGATGCTAAAACCCCACAGGTAAGTTAAATGTTGCCTTCAACAAAACTCGGGAATGGTTCATTCATTTGTTTGTATGCATATATATTCTCAAAGTGATTTATGTTTAGATTAATAGGAGTTCATATTTAACACACACAGAGAGAGAGAGAGAGAGAGAGAGAGAGAGAGAGAGAGAGAGAGAGCGAGAGAGAGCATGCACACACACACACACACACAGAGAAAGAGAAATATTGAACTGCTTCTGCTTTGTATATTGAAGAAGACTTTTTTTTACCTAAGTAATATGATGTACTTAGGGTCAATACGTCTCTTCTAAAATTCAATTATCTGTATCTATCAGCCTGAAGCAAGGAAATAAAGCATACTACCGTTTATCTTTGGAAGCTGTTTAATCCAATGCAGTCTGTTTTTACTTTACTAATTGATATGGTTTATATTTGTGTCCCCACCCAAATCTCATGTCTAATTGTAGTCGTCGATGTTGGTGGGGGGGCCTGGTGGGAGGTGATTGGATTATGGGGATGGACTTGCCACTTGCTGCTCTTGTGATAGTGAGTGAGTTCCCACCAGATCTGGTTGTTTAAAAGTGTGTATCACTTCCCCCTTCTCTCTCTCTCCCTTCTGCCCTGGCCATGTAGGACATGGCTTGCTTCCCCTTTGCTTTCTTCCATGATTGTAAGTTTCCTGAGGCCTCCCCATCCATGCTTTCTGTACACCCTGCAGAACTGTGAGTCAATTAAACCTCTTTTCTTTATAAATTATGCAGTTTCAGATAGTTCTTTATAGCAATGCAAGAACTAATACACTAATATTCTACCTTGCTCAATTTTGCCTTCCTTCCTACCACTTCCCCCACCACCATGTTTCTCACTGGCTCAGTCCTCCCATGCCATCTCCTGCCACTGACAGCCACTTCCAGGTTGATGTCATTTAATAGAGATTCCTCAACAAGGAAAGACTTTATCTCAACCAAAAATTCCTCTACTTTACTGGAAACATCTGAAGTAATTGATCAAGTATGTGCTAGAAGATTTTAGGGAGCAATCATTACTAGACTGCTCTTCAACCAACCAGCCCTCAGGGGTCCCCAACCCCCAGGCTGCAGACCGGTACAGGTCCCTGGTCCCTGGTCTGTTAGGAATGGGGTCACACAGCAGGAGGTGAGTGAGCATTACCACCTGAGCTCCGCCTTGTCAGATCAGTGCTGGCATTTGATTCTTGTAGGAGCACAAACCCTAGTGTGAACTGTGCAGGCAAGGGATCTAGCTTACACGCTCCTTATGACAGTCTATTGCCTGACGATCTGAGGTGGAACAGTTTTATCCCAAAACCTTCCTCAACCCAGCTCCCTTCACTCCCAGTCTTTGGAAAACTTGTCTTCCACGAATCTAATCCCTGGTGCCAAAAAGACTGGGGACTGCTGTTCCATCTAGTTCACTATATGGTAAGAAAAAATACATTAAATTTTCCTAGAAGTTACTAGAAATTAAGTAAAAAGTAACCACATGCTTTATTCACTCCCTGCCCTGTGGTATGAATACAAAGAGATTTTTCTGTGATCTGATTCTGTTTAGACAGGTAGGGTGAGAGAGACGCCACAATAAAACAAGCAGTTTGGTGACTCAGCAACATTACTTAATTTTTTTTTCATGATCCAAACATAGCAGTCAATTTAAAATTGATGGAAAACTTCTGAAAAAAAAAGTAGCACCCTTTGCAGAATGGGATCATGATAGTGGTCTGTGCCAGAAAAGAAAAGATGAACTACAACCAGACTACTACTTTTTTTTTTCCCCATTCCCAGCTCCGGCACAAGAGCTCAGAAGTATTTATTTATTAAAAAAAAAATTTAAAAAACCATTTTATTAAGGTATCATTGATGCATAAAAAGTTGCACATATTGAATGTAACAATTTGATGAGTTTCGGGATAAGTATACACCAGAGAAATTATCACTATCAAGGCCATAAGTTATGTTTGTCATGGACATATCTATCATCTTCAGTCCCCATTCTTCTTCTTATTATTGTAACACTTAATACGAATACTACCCTCTCTGCAAATTTTAAGTATACAAAGCAATGTTGATATTTGTAGGTACTATACTGCATATAGAGCTCCAGAACTTATTTATCTTGCATAAATGAAAGTTTGTACCCTTTGGCCATCACCTCCATTGGAGCCCAGATTTGTTTTTTTAATCTTTAACTAGGCTTTGACTGAAACGTATGTGCACATTCCCATCCCTACACACGTACACACACATAATTTTGTACTCCTCTCTTTCCAAGTAATGTGACTCTTATTTTCTCTTATTTCACCCATTAATTGTTCTGTACACTTGCGTTTATGAATTGACTATATGGAATGATTTATCAGGTTTAACTCAGCCTTTGTAATATTGTGTCTGCTCTTATCCTGCTCTGTTCTGGATGCTCAGTTCAATCTTTTGGGAACACTTTGGAACTAAGATGATATTTTGTGAGAGAAAATGTATAAAAGGCCAGAGAGGTGTCTGTAGAGATGTTAGGCTACACAGAAGAACTGTGTATCAAGAACGTTGTGACTGCAAAGGCTCATGAGACCACTGGTGCAATAGGGTATCTTTATTTTCCAATCCTAGAACCTGCAAAGGGCATGGAGTAAAAGCAGAAAGTTTTTTCTGAAACCACATTTCAGAAACGTTTTTGGCCACACACTATTCACCTTGGGTAATCTTGCTTAATCTTTCTGAGACTCAGTTTTCATTTCCAATCTTAACCTATCATAAGCTGTATGTGTTTAGGATCATGACTAAAACACCAAAAGCAATGGCAACAAAAGCCAAAATTGACAAATGGGATCTAACTAAACTAAAGAGCTTCTGCATAGCAAAAGAAACTATCATCAGAGTGAAAGTCAACCTACAGAATGGGAGAAAATTTAGCCTATATTTAGGATCATAAAGAAATCACACTAGTTTAATTATACTTGGAAAAGGAAGGTATAATTATTTTAATATCTATACTTTTTTGAGGTATTATACTGTACTAAAACATTACATTTCTTGGGCAAACATGATATAAAATGGTTATGACTCACAGCTAATATGTAAAAATCAAGAAAAAAGTAGTCTTTAGAAAAACATCTTAAGGTATACAATTTAAAGAAATAAAACGAATATTCTAGATCTCCTCAACATGCAAGTATAATAATCAGTAAGAAATAATTGTATAATTGGATTCTTCCCAAGAACGCAATGCAAACTGCTCATGATGAATTTCTTGCCTATTTAATAACATAGGACAATCCTTCAAGACTTCCTTCAGCAGTCAGACTAAATTATATACCCTTTCCCACACCTACCTTATCACTTGACTTCATATAAAACCAATTTTAAAAAATAAACTTGATAGGTGCACACACACACACACATACACATATGGGTTGGAAAACAAAGACTAGATATGGTATTATCTAACTTTGGTTTAAAATGAAATAGCAAATGATTTTGCCACTATGACAATATAGGTGTTTCATATAACATAACTGTAAACTCTTCAAGATTGAGCGAAATATTCAAAATTTTCCTGATTTTATCCCAATTGTATTATAAAATCCAATTGATTAAACTTTCAGAATAGCATATAAGTTACTTAGATCATTTCTCTGGCATTTTTATTTTGCTTTTATCCAAAGATAAATGCTTTATAAAAGACTCAGCATACATAAACAAGTTTTTATAAGCATTTAAACAACTTGAAGGGGGATGAGAAACCTTTAGAGACTGCCTCTGCAGCACTTTCTGGGCAAAACTTCGCATACTATAAACAAGTATTGGCATTTCCCACATAACCCAAAGACCGAAAGACTAGTATTTACCATCAGTTAATAAGAAAAGACCCCAAACCACATATTAGATTGTGTAATTTTTCAATGTTCCCTATAAATGAGAAGCAGAGTCCTATTTCATGCAAGATTGGTGTGTGCCCAAGCTCAACCCTTGCCAGAATTTGCCCGCTAGATTGGCTGGTGAATAAATTTGCCTTCTGCTTTCTTTTCTATTAACTGAAAAATTAAATGAACAGGTGCAATTGTAAATGCTGTCAACAGTATTTGCATTGTATTTTTAGAATACAGTAGCATTGTAGTTTGAGTGATTTATCTTCTAATTATCTGTCAAAATGATGTTATTAAATATCATGCTCCACCATGGGTTTCATGTAAATAGCCTAATTAGCCCCCATTCTAGCTCCAAAGGGCACCTCCACAGCATACCTGGAATTTGAAAAGAGGGAATATTTCCCCTTTTGCCTCTTAACAAAAAGGCTGCTTCCTTTTTCTTTCTGTGCTGCAAGAGATTTATGGGCTTTAACTTCCAGCCCATGGGGTAGAAGATCAGGCTCCAAGCCTTCATTTACTCTTGAAAGTTATTGCACATTCTCTGCTCTAACTGCCTTGCCCTTCAGGATGCCATAGGTGGAGTCATATAACTCTATATTAACATTTGGAAATGGCTTTTATCTTTTGGGTCATATTATGGTGTCATTTCAGTGAGTTACCCATTTGGAATACTACTTAGTTGTATGGCTAAAATATTCTCCCTGTACTGTTATAAAATAATTACATTGCTTTTGATATGATGAATGCATTTAAGTTTGCATAAAGTTTCTGCTCCTGTGTAGTGATGATAGGAGAGAACTGACTTGATCAACATCCAGGAAAAAGACCAATATACATAAACATTGCAGTGAATTATCTTGGGAGCCTCAGTGTAGATTTGTAGAATTGAGTAAGAGAGTGTCTTGAAGTCAGATTAATTTTTTAAACCTAAATACATAATTTTTTAAACCTACATACATAAATGTGTTATGCCATATATATAGGTATTAACTTGTGAACTCATTTAAAATTAGTTTTTTTTTTTTTTTTTTTGAGACAAAATCTCGCTCTGTCGCCCAGGCTGGAGTGCAGTGGCCGGATCTCAGCTCACTGCAAGCTCCGCCTCCCGGGTTTACGCCATTCTCCTGCCTCAGCCTCCCGAGTAGCTGAGACTACAGGCGCCTGCCACCTCGCCCGGCTAGTTTTTTTTTTGTATTTTTTAGTAGAGACGGGGTTTCACCAGGTTAGCCAAGATGGTCTCTATCTCCTGACTTCGTGATCCGCCCGTCTCGGCCTCCCAAAGTGCTGGGATTACAGGCTTGAGCCACAGCGCCCGGCCTAAAATTAGTTTTTTTCAAAACATATTCTTATCACATAGAAAGATTATTATGATGTCTCTCTAACCCTTCACACACTTAAACAAATCAAAAGGAACAAAATTTAGTAAGCCATAAGGGTGATATAGACATAAGCCCTCCCTTCTAGTTGTTGTTTTTGTACTCTTATTTGTGTCTTTGAATTTAAAACAGTCAGAGTCTTGTGAGATATAGCCTAACTTTTATTTTAGGGGAGCCAAGTCTCTCAGGCATGCTTAAGGTTGTAGACTGAAAAAAATAGAGCTAAGTTTCCTATTTGTTTGAATCATTTAGGTACTTTTATTCTGATTTTGTTTTAATCTAAATTGCATCTGGCTAAAATGGGACTTATCTCTTTTCACAGTGAC
This sequence comes from Rhinopithecus bieti, assembly GCF_001698545.2. NCBI lineage: Eukaryota > Metazoa > Chordata > Mammalia > Primates > Cercopithecidae > Rhinopithecus > Rhinopithecus bieti. The sequence goes on from NW_016804139.1 coordinate 5,847,795, forward strand.
AAATTATCACAGCTCAAATCCTTAGAATCTTTTAAGCTCTTTTTTTTTTTTTTGCAAGGTCAACCAGAGTAGGGACAGTCCAGCCAAAACTACTTTAGCAGTTCAAACTTTAAGTTTCTCTGAAACGGAAGGGACACTGTGTGCAAAACAATGTAAAGGAAAACAAATCAGTGAACTCTTTGGAGTTGTACAATTCTTAAATCCTTTTCTCATATTGAGGGTAAAAAGGCTGAAAGAAAACTTTTGGAGATTTTTTTCAGAGAGAGCCATGCTATAAAACCTAACCTATCCAAAGGGAATGTTAGTGTTACCATCTCTCTTGGTTTGCCCCAAAAAAGGGGTTTCCCAGGACAGGGAACTTATTGTGCCAAAGCCAGCACAGTCCTAGCAAATGGAGACAGTGAGTCATCCTATGGCGGTGCCTCATCCTGAGCCTAGTAAAAGCACTTGGAGAGCAGGAGACAAAATTCTTGGATGCTGGAGTCTCTTATATAAATGGTATAGTGTTTGCACATACCGTACACACATCCTCTGTAAACTTTAAATCATCTCTAAATTATCTGTAATACCTAATACAATGCAAATGCTATTAACCTGACAATCAATTCCACCATAATCCTCAGGGTTCTCTGATCGGTCTAACTTGCTTATTTCTGAATAGAGTAGAATAGAGTGAATAGTTGTTATACTCTATTTTCGTTCATGTGTGTTTGTCATATTGTTATTTTTTATTGTTTTGTACCCTAAATATTTTTGATCACTTTTTGATTGAATCCAGGAATAGAGAACCCTTGGATAAAAAGTACTGACTATATAGACACCACAGTCCATACTACGAAAGTACTTAGCAATTACTGAACAAAAGTTGGGTGAGTGCGTCATTTGTAAGTATCTTTTCTCTCCTTATTTGCAGTGAATTGTTCCTAGGTCTCTTTAAAAATAGTCTCGTGGTAAGGCTTATAATGTTGAACCTGAGACTTGTAATTTCTTACATCATAAAACATTTTACAAATTAAAATGTAACATAAGCCATAAAGGTTTCCCAAGGGTGCCTTATGAATCTGCCAAAATTTTTAATTTTCTTAATCTCTCCAGCACACTTTCACTTGCATTCTTTTCAAAGAAATATAACATTAAAATTTCAGTTAAGGACAGAATTTTACAAACCTAGGGGGATAGGAAGGATGCCAGCAGGTGACTCCATAGAGTATTGTCATTTTTGTGTGTAAAAATGTGACATCACTGAACCTCCATTAACAATGCAAATTGCTGTCAAGAAGAAACTCGAATGGGTATTGCTATAATGTGGATGTTTGGCCCATTCACATCTCATGTTGAAATTTGATACCATTGTTGGAGTTGGGGCCCAATGGGAGGCATTTGGGTCATAGGGGTGGATCTCTTATGAATCGATTAATACCTTCTCTTGGAGGTGGGGGAGTTCTCACTCTTATTAGTGAGAAATGGTTGTTAAGTAAAAGACTGGCACCTCCCCGCATTGCTTCCTCTCTGTCCAAGTAATCTCTTCATATACCAGTTCCTCTTCTCCTTCCACCATACGTGGAAGCAGCCTGAGACCCTCACCCATGCAGATGCTGGCACCAGGCTTCTTGTACAGACCGCAGAACCATGGACCCAATAAACCTCTTTTTATTTATAAGTTACCCAGCCTCAGGTTTTCCTTTTATAGCAACACAAATTGACTAAGACAGGTGTGAACAAGAAACAATTGGGGCCTTTTGGAATTTTTTGAAAACACATTGATGAGTTTGTCTCAGTAGTTAACAAAATCTCCTTTATGAACTATTCAGTTATTCTCTAATGCATAGATCAGAGCTTATGTACAATTTTTTACTACTGGTATAGAATCATGGACCTTGTTCATCAACAGCCACTCCTAAAATTGGGTTAATGATATAACTCAAAATTGGCTAAAGCTTGAGCTCACCTTCTGTGACATCCGCATGAGAAGAGTAATCCTTAACAGTATGTAAATGGAAGGAGTAAACATATATTTTGCTCGTAGGACTGTATGTATGTGTGTGTTTTTCACTGTGTATTTGGGGTGGGCTTGGATCCCTTGAAGTATCTGAGGAACAAAATGAGATTTAGAAAGTAGCGTTGATATTGAGAACAACTGCTTCACATTGTACCTTCAGTATTAGTTTGCTAGGGCTGTCATAACAAAATGCCATAGGTTGGATGGCTTAAACAATATAAATTTATTTTCTCATGGTTCTGGATTATATATAAATGTTCAAGATCAAGGTATTGGCAAGTTTGATTTTTTTCCCAGTCCTCTCTCCTTGGCTTGCATGTGTCCATCTTTTTACTGTGTTTTAACGTCATATTCTCTCGTGTTGATCTGTGTCATAATCTCCTCTCTTATAAGAACATCAGTCGTACTGAATGCAGTCCCATGCATATGACCTCAGTTTATCTTAACTGCCTCTTTAAGGACCCTATCTCCATACAGTTATCTCTGAGCCTCTTGGGGTTAGGACTTAAATATATTAATTTTGAGGAAACATGGTTCAACCCATGACACTTTCTAATTTACAATGAATATAGTTCTGATGGGTTATAGAAAAAACAATTTGTTATTTTTTCAGAAATACTATTCAGTAAATGAATATTCTCTTCTTATTAATAGGGAGAGTCAGATTTAGAGATTAAAAGCTTTGTCCAAAGTCCCTGGTTGAACTTACGTTGGACTCCAGGGTTTTCTTTAACATTTCTTCTACTCCATCACCATACCAATTTTTCACTCATTTCAGTTGGAAGAATGACAATGATACAACATGGAAGTGAAAAATAAGAAAGAAGAAAGAGTTGGGTAAGACAAGGTAGATGGTAGCACATGGAAGTCCACTTCGGGTAGGAGCATTGGAGTATTTATGTGGGCATGGGCGCAGAACACGGGGCACTGATAATACGTCATGCTGCTTTTTCACATGACTGAGTGCATTGAAGTTGTTTGATCAAGTCAATAGTTGACTTTATCCATTTTATAAGGCTTTAAGAAATATTCAATTGTTTCAATTTGGCTAATCTATTCCAACTCCTCAGGCAAAAAAAAAATAAAAAATAAAAATGTCCAACTCAAAAGCTTAGTTACAGCTAGAACTGTTAAATAAACCCATATTTAGTTGTATCTTTATGATTAGTACCATCTTTTTGGTCTAGTACATTTAACAATAACAACAAAAATAAATAGGAAAAGAAGAGAGGTCCCTGTGTGTGTTCAGTTCACATATGTGCTGCTATGTTATTCATAAAGCATTCTAGAGCCTGGCTTATTTTAATATGTTATCTACATACACTTGCTAAATATAAAGTGATATCTTGAGAAAAAAGAAGTTTATGTTTACTAAATAGTGTATCAGTCAGAAAGCAGAAACTATTTTAGGTTGTGGCTACTATGAGGGATTTTCTCCTTCTTATTTTTTGTATTAAAATAGCTAAAACTTGGTAAACTTTCACTAAACAAATACAAAAGAAGATGAATCAGGTGAGATCAGACTAATTTTCAGGCAACTCTTTTTTGTTGTTGCTCCATGAGGAAATATACTAACCAGATAAATGGAAGGAATTCTCAGTATTCTCTCAAACTCACACCTAGATTTTAGAAATATAACACATCGGTAAGACTGTGATTTCTGGCTTTTAATGAAATAAAGAACAGTAACATATAGCAGGAAGATCATGAGAAATTAAAATATAAATTCTGAAACAGGTCAGGGCCACTGGAAAGGACGTACGTAGCAGCTGGTAAGGAAGCGGCCCAAAAGGAATGATATTCTTTTCTGCAATCAAAGAAAGGGAGTCTAGTGATTACAGGCATATGTTTGTGCTTTACAGCATTCTGATACTCATCAGTGTGTATTTCTATATATGTAAATACCAGATCAATGAAAAACCTTCTGTGTGTGTATTTAGCTTCATGCACCTCCCTCTTTAGCTATATGGATAAATATATGCAGAGAAGCTAATTGAATATGAATGAATGTCTAGGTTAAAGTAACCAGAATCAAAACCTGGTTGCCACAGGTTAGGAATTCAAGCACTCATGCCTACAAGTTGTAGCATTTTTCTCACTATATTATTGAAACTGGGAGTTGGTCCAAAGCATAAACAGTAAAGGTCTGAATTACAGCAACATGATCTACTTGGAGACACTCAGAGGGCCACCCAGGAGCTCATAAGGAAACAGCCACCTTAGGAGCCCAGTCCTGAATGGGTCATGTGGACAGGGTGACCTGCCCTGGCTACCTTCTCCTTTCTCAGGACAATTGAAGGATTGGAATCAGTGTACTCTTCTTATGTCAATAAGCTGAGATACAGCTATTGATGTCTGAAACTCTCATTTGTTTTTCAAGAAAGGAGTCAATGAATTCATACATATTATCTTCCCAAATCCTTGTATTATCCTCCTTCCTTGAGAAAACAGTTTGGTGATCTGATGCCTAATTTTCTTTCTTTCACACATGACACTCTCTTTTTTTCTCTCCCTCTCATACACATTTTTGCAATAATTAAATTCACAAATGAGAACATAAGACAGAACACCCTCAGGCAGAAATATGTCTCACCCACCATTCCTACATTAGAACTGCATGAAATAAAATTAGTGCACAGATGATGAAGAACAGTTAGGAGGATGTGCAGGATTTTGGATGACTGAGCTAATTTACTCACTGGTTGAGATGATCTAGTGTACTTCAAATACAGCTTCTTTTTACTTATTTCATGTGGCTGAACTCATTAGTTTTGTCAGTTACTCTGGAAGAGTGTGAGCAAAACCTGTTTTATATTGTAGATAAGGCAGGCCTCAGGAAGTAGCATAGCCCATGACACTTATTTGAACATGATTTTGAAGATTTAGCACAAAATGCTTGCCATATTTATTTCACATGATCCTGATTGGTCTGAAAATGCATGTGGGTTTTTGTAAGTGCATTCTTTCCTATAGATTAATCTTACTGTCATAATAAAATAGTTTCTTTTCCCTTTCTCTAATCTCCACCCCGCCCCTCCCCGGTCCCCATGACCCCGATTTGGAGGAAATGTAAACTTGTTTACAAAGTCGGTTTCATTTTGGAATAAAGTGAAGTAACAAACAGAGAAAAAACTATTAAAATTTCTTTTTTCATAATCAGCAATATGATATTTTACTAATTTAAAAATTCACTTGAAAGACAAACTCTTCAAAATGACAAATTCATAAAAATTCCATGGTGACATAGATCTTACTGAAT